>NW_008357033.1:411596-413104 GCF_000622305.1 Nannospalax galili | reverse complement strand
CGAGCTTGACTGGCAGCCAAAGACGGGTAAGAGAGGCGACTCCCCATCTTAAGCACCTAAGACAGGAGGGCCGCCTAAGCTGCTGCCTTATCCCATGACGGGTGCCGCCTGAGGCGAGATCGCTTCCGACCTAAGACAGGCACAGTCACCCGGGAACTCTGCTGGCTCCATTAACTTGGGCCTTTAACGCTCTGCTCTGCCTCGCCTCCCCAAAACATACCAAGAGCATCTGAGAACAATCGTTCTCAGGAGGGGTCTTGTTCTTGTGGAAAGGGAGGAGATGCCAGAAACCGTTTAATAATTGCCAGCTATAACATAAAAGAAAAACTTAATGATCCTTTCAAAAGAAAACATATTTTTTCACCTCAGCCCTGCCCTGGCCCCTCGCCCTACTCAGGCAACTTCCTTATCTAGCCTAACCACATGCCTTCTTAGAAAAACCCCCTCTGCCCTACTTTGGCAACCAGCCCTTAGTGGAAAATTCCATGAGAGCCTTTCTTCTTCTTCTATCCCCGCCTTCCACTCCCCCGCCCTAACCCTGCTATAAAAATATGCTGTGTGTGCTCAATAAACGGAGCTTGATCAGAACACTGTCTTGCTTCCTTTCTTCGTGTTCCTTGTTTGTTCATTTCTTCTAGGACCCTCACTCGTCGCCCCACGGTAGAGGTGTCCCACGGGTCGGGACAGTTAAGAGTACAGTCATGCCTTGCTAAGCAATTTGTGCTCTGTTTCAGAGTTGAATAAGCATATCCGTCAATCATGTATTTCCTGTAACTTTTTCAACAAATATTTGTTTCCCACTGCAATAGTGTTAAGATCTCGCTACTTACCACATTTTTCAAATGGTGTCTTGAAATTTTAATGATGTGGCTTCAGAAATGATGGAAATTCATAATATCTGACTGCTGTCTCCAAAACCACTTTTCATGCACAGTTTTCAATAAGCAGACCCTGACAATATTCATGTAATTCTGCATTAGTTAAAGAATAGAAACGTACATTTCTCCCTTTAAAATTTTATTAGACATTCATCATTTTACAGCATTACTCATAATATTTTTCAGACTACCCAAATTTATTATGCTCTATGTACATATAAAACAATGATTTCTTGACCTGCTTATCAAAAAATCTTTGTAAAACTAACAGATAATACTTTCATCAAAGCAAATTAACACTTATTAAAAACACCACCCTGAGCTAATAATGTGCCTTGAAATATACATGTGAATATATATAAATGCATAGAATTTATGGAAATACAAAACAATGGTAATAATAGCGATTAATGAAATAATCAACTACCACTCACTGTGAAATGACATTGCAACACTATATTAATTATGTAACCATCATTTTTGAGCTAATAATGTGCCTTGAAATATACATGTGAATATATATAAATGCATAGAATTTATGGAAATGCAAAACAGTGGTAATAATAGCGATTAATGAAATAATCAACTACCACTCACTGTGAAATGACATTGCAACACTATATTAATTAT
>NW_008357033.1:390856-411034 GCF_000622305.1 Nannospalax galili | reverse complement strand
TCCCCCAGAGCCTTTCTTCTTTCTTCTTTCCCCGCCTTCCACTCCCCCCGCCCTAACCCTACTATAAAAATATGCTGTGTGTACTCAATAAACGGAGCTTGATCAGAACACTGTCTTGCTTCCTTTCTTCGTGTTCCTTGTTTGTTCATTTCTTCTAGGACCCTCACTCGTCGCCCCACGGTAGAGGTGTCCCACGGGTCGGGACAGTTAAGAGTACAGTCATGCCTTGCTAAGCAATTTGTGCTCTGTTTCAGAGTTGAATAAGCATATCCGTCAATCATGTATTTCCTGTAACTTTTTCAACAAATATTTGTTTCCCACTGCAATAGTGTTAAGATCTCGCTACTTACCACATTTTTCAAATGGTGTCTTGAAATTTTAATGATGTGGCTTCAGAAATGATGGAAATTCATAATATCTGACTGCTGTCTCCAAAACCACTTTTCATGCACAGTTTTCAATAAGCAGACCCTGACAATATTCATGTAATTCTGCATTAGTTAAAGAATAGAAACGTACATTTCTCCCTTTAAAATTTTATTAGACATTCATCATTTTACAGCATTACTCATAATATTTTTCAGACTACCCAAATTTATTATGCTCTATGTACATATAAAACAATGATTTCTTGACCTGCTTATCAAAAAATCTTTGTAAAACTAACAGATAATACTTTCATCAAAGCAAATTAACACTTATTAAAAACACCACCCTGAGCTAATAATGTGCCTTGAAATATACATGTGAATATATATTTAAATACTAATTACATCTAAATACAAAACAATGGTAATAATAGCGATTAATGAAATAATCAACTACCACTCACTGTGAAATGACATTGCAACACTATATTAATTATGTAACCATCATTTTACTTTCTTTCATGAGTTCAGTGAGCTTAATATAAATATTGTGATTTCTATTCTGGTTAATTTTATCTGACAACTTGGCTAGGTTACAGTTTGTGCACCTTGAACCAAACATCAATCTAGATATTGATAAGAAATTTGTTTTTAGATGTAATTAGTATTTAAATCATTAGACTTGAAATAAATAGATTGCCTACTCCTTTGTATGAGTGGGCCACATCCAATCAGTTGAAAGTACTAATAAATGAATAATGAGATCATCTGAGCTAAGCCTCCAGACTGCCTAGAGATTAAAGCCATAAGATCTACTCTTTGTGGTTTGGTATCCTGCACTCTCCAGGCCCTATAAATCACACAAGTCAATTTCTTAAAAATTCTCTCTGTCTCTCTCTGTCTCTCTCTCTGCCTCTCTGTCTCTGTCTCTGTCTCTCTCTCTCTCTCTTTCTCTCTCCCCCTTTCTGTCTCCCTCCCCCTCCCCCCTCACTTCCTCTCCCTCTTTTCTCTCTGTCTTTCTATCCCTCTCCTTCTCCCTCCCATTCTCCTTGTCTGGAAGACCTGGACTGGCACAATTTCTATTTTTACACACATAAACTAAAATTCAGTTTCTAAAACAAAGAGCAAGGACATATAATCAGCAAGTGGCAGAGCCAAGATTTGCACCCACTTCAGACTCCATTTTTTTGTGACCTTGTGCTGCCCACAAACACCAACAGTAGACCAGTTTACACCTCATGTGAGCTCAACAGGTCAGGACCCCAAAATGACTGCAGATGCCATAGACAAATCAAGAGTCCCAAGACTAGTAATTCCGCAAGCCAAAATTACTCTTAGACAATATTTTTTTTTATTTCAGATATTTTAAAAATAAGAGAACAAGTCCTATTAGAGGTAGAAAACCTTTTAATTTTTAATTTTAACTGTTTACTGGAATCAGGCTGTTTAAAAATCATACTAAGTTCTTTTACTAGTTTGCATCTCAATATTATTTTTCTCTCTTTTTAAAAATGATTAAAGTCTGAACACAATTGACTGATCTAAGACTGCATTGATATTTTCCTGTGGAATCTCAGTGCTTCCTAATGATTTTACTAGCTAGCATATGAATTTTGTATGAACTAGATGTGTTGAATAAAATGTTATGTAAAATGAAAGGATAAAAAGGAGAAATATGAATTAAATCCCTAATTTCTAAAGTTCATGTGATATGTATGCCACTTTCCATGGATGTGACTAAATATTCTCAGTGTATTGAATAAAGCTATTTGTGTATCAACAATTTACATACTGTAGGTTATATACAAAGAAGGCTCTCTGAGCATATTGACAAATGGTGCATTTGATCTGTTCAAATATAAAATAGATGTTCTTTGTGACTGCTGTAATTTTAAGTTATTAATAATTATCATACTGCTTATATTGTATGAACTACAATAAAAGGTTCAGTGACCCAGCAAAACATCTGACTGTCAGGTCATTAATCAGACTGAGGAATTCTCTACAAAATAATTAGTGTATAATTGCTCAAGGTAATGCCTTGTACCATGCTACAAATCATCTTTCTTGGCATAGATGTGAAGATGTCCCAAATAATGGATTCTTCTCTTTAGAATTAATATTGAAAAAATTTTATGCCTGAACAGTAAACAAACAAAAATCAAACAAAAGAAACAAAAACATTCAGAAACTTTTAGAACGGTATCTATTCATTTGAAAAGTCTATTGTCACTTAACAAAATATATATCTTTGGGAACTCCCAACCACTAATGAATACAAAAATCTTCTACATATAATTTACATCCAGAAAAAGAAATAAGAAAAGAAGATCTATGAATAAGCAGGCAGCCTTGGTGGTTTTATTAGGAGTGAAGGAAGAATAAGCAGTCTTCATCTTCAAGGCTTTTCAAAAAGTCTGTACATGAGAAAAATATTTTCAATAAAATAGCTTATATGAGGGGGTCTTCATAGCAATATGCTTTCGGTTTTTTTTATTGCCTTTTTCAGTTCATGAGCCCATGTGAAAATGTAATATATAAAACAATGTGATTTTGAATAAATACTTCTTTGTAGTTGTACTACAAAGTAATTGCTATAATAAAACTTCAGAGAAATTGTCAGTTTATGTATCAGAAAATGAAAGGTATTTTCCCAGTTATTTAATTATACAGGAAAACATTTTTCTTCTGCCCAGACACTGACATTTCCTACATTTTTCATGTTCTAAACTAACAAATGCACTCAGTAAAAATAGATAACATTTTACTTGTTTCTGTTAACAGCTTCATTAATATATCTAAGATCAGCAATTTTAGTAATAGCAAGAAGAAAGAGGCGAGAACAAGGAGGAAGAAGAGGGGGAAGAGGAAGAGGAGGAGGAGGAGGAGGAGGAGGAGGAGGAGGAGGAGGAAGAGAAGGTTTCTCTAGGACCAATATGTGAGCAAATGGTAAGTTTGTGGTGACTCAGCAAAATTATGCCTCAAGATGTTTGTTACTTGAGAGTGAGTATCATCTACATAATGGTGGCTCTATCCTGTTCAAGTGAATATGCTAGCTCTCATTTCATTGAAACTTTGACTGAATTTAACCATATCCCACACATGTGCCCTATAATGAGTGTGCACCAAAGCTTCACTCTTAACTCATTCCCTAAACAGTTGACAGATGACTTTTAAAGTTATACTTAAATATGAACTATCAAGAATAGTCAAGGTAATGTTAAGGTGAACAAAGGAAGTGATTCCAATCTGAAACACTAGTTAGGCTTTCCACGTTATTGTTGCCAAAGAGCAAAAGACACTTGTCTGTCATATGTACCTTGGGACCAGCAGTACTAAGATCAGTGTAAAATAAAACCAGTTTCTTCACAGCCTGTCTGCCCCACTTCCTTCATTTGGTAAAAACATTTTGTCTTCTACATCCTCAAGGTTTTCAGACCATTCATATGATTTATGCACACATCCATTTCATTTTACATTTCATCATTCTCCAAAAGTATGTCCAAAGTTGTAGTGATGAATGTTTTGGTTTAGAGTTGTACAAACTCAGCAGCATCAAAGGAAATAATTCCAACTATTGGTCATCCCAATTGCTGTTAATGGAAAATGATGAATCACAAATATTTGCACTATGTTCTAAATTTCTGATGCCCCCAACAACCCACAGCAACCAAAATCCCAACTTGACTATAGCATTTCATGAAAATATAGGGCATTCTCTTATAAAACAGAGCAGAGAAATATAAAGATACTGGTAAAAAAATTACCCTAATTTAAAATTCTTTGACTTGAAAATGGAAAAATGAGGCTGCATACATATGGAGGGGATGCCAATGAACTTACTTTAACATCTGCATAAACATATTGATGCTATTATATTCTAATTATAATTGTGCTTTACATTTGTCACAGCAGAAATGATGCAAATGTCTTATAAACCCATGACTGATGGTGCTCAAGGAAAACAGAATGGAAAGTGCAATTAACTGAAAAATAAAAATCACATTTGTGCTTGAATAGCAAGAAAAATTACAATAGTGCCTGTGCCTTCTGACAAAAATTCTAGAAGCACAATAGTCCTTTAAATGGTTTCAAAAACAGGATAATCAACGCCAAGTTGAATGTCATAAATCAGGGAATAAGGAAAAGGCTCAGTCAGTGAAGTATTTGCCATGCAAGGCTGAGGGCCTAAGTTCCAATGCCCAGTATTCACGTAAAAAGCCAGGTGTGGTGGTATGTCTCTACAATCCCAGTGCTAGGAAACCACAGGATTCCCACAGAATTAGAGGGTTAGATAGTCTTGCATGATCAATGAGCTCCAGGGTCACAGAAAGACCCTTTATCAAAAAATTAGGTGGAAAGTAACAGAGGAAGATACATGACATCAACCTCTGACTCCACAGTCATATACAAACACATGCAAGTGCACGCACTCACATCTTAACATACACACATGAACACATACACATGCATAAACCATACACACAAACACATATAGGAACACACACATAGATATATACAAAGATCATGAATAGTAGACACTAGAATAAAACAAATTATACTTTAGTAATACCACTATTTTGAACATTTATGCCTAAACATAGAAATTGAAATCTGTAACATATATGTACATACAAATACACATGCACACACATGCATATATATGCATGACTTGAACCAAGTCCATTTAGTGGTGTTAGTTTGCATGTGTTTAGGGCTGGCCACCTGAGATTGGATATCCTATCAAGGAGCACAATCCTGGAGAAAGCTGATTCTTCCTCCCTCACTAGCCATTGATTGCCTGTCAAAGGAGAGAACAATCCACTCAAGGGGAATGGGAGGGATATGGGAGTAGTTGGAGGGGGAGAGGGAAGGTTAGAAGTGTAATAGTGTACTCATTTATGAAACACTAAAGTAAAATATATACTTTTAATAAAAATTAAAATCTGAACGAAGAGCTTAATAAATAATGCCAGTCAGAGATTCATAAGGTTCTCCAAGGTCCAAACAATTAAAATAATTAGTAGATGAAAACTGTTAAATGTCAGTTGCTGAACATTATATAAATCAAAGACTAAACTTTGTGTTCCACTTCACAATAGTGGACTATTTGAGAAAGAAGTCAAATTAGGTACTAGTTCTCCAGGGAGAGGTAGGGTCCATCCATGTGAGTTATTTCACTGGATGCCATGATCAACAGCTTCAAAAGGGGGAGTCCATTCCTAGCATTGGTCTTTTACTTTACTAGTCTATGGTATCTAGTAAAGACACTGTCTCCCTGTTATAAGGAAACACCTTTGAATCTCCTTTTATAATGTATATGTGTATGCTTTAAGAAGCTTCTATAGTTGTAGATTTCCATAGGGCTTTGCCTTAAGGGCTTTCGTGTTAGTCATCCCTCTCCATACTCTGTCCTCTGCCTTGCCCTCCCATTCCCCACTCCAGTTGTCCCTTCCTACTCTTTAGTTCCCCTTCCTAACATAGGTGCTGGGGATTTGAAATTCAGGTCTTCATTCCCTCTGAGCAAGATTTCTTACCCACTGAGACATTTCCACAGACTGTACAAGGGTTTCTAAATATGTATTTATTTTTATACATATGAAAATTTTCCTTCATGTATGTTTGTAAATATTTTATGTGTATGAGTGTATTGGCAGCATGTATATAAGTGCACCCATGTCATTATATTCCTTGTGGAAGCCAGAAGAGGGTGTCAGATTCCCTAGAATTGAAACTAAATATTTTTATGATGCCATGTGGGGTTAAGAAATGAACCCTGGTCCTCTGAAAGAGAGGTACATTCTCTTAAATGCTGTACCATCTCTCTAGCCTCCTGTACAAGGGTTCCTAATGATCCTCTTTATGTTTATGTCTGGAGATTTAAGGGCAAAGCCATGTTCAACATGCTAACTGATTAATGTGACAAGGAATCGGTGTACGGGGAAAGTGGTGTTCTTTATATATTACACAGAAAATAGCTCAGAATCCTGAACAATTTAAATCCTCCTCTATCTCAAAGAATCATTTCGCTCTCCCAACCTCAGCTTCTACTGTTTTATTCTATTCTGCCTTCCTTCTTAGCAGTTTAGGAGTAAGGAGAGCAGAGGGTGAAAAGTGATACCAAAATCTCTTCTATGTGATGTTGGCCTTCCTTGACCACATGTGAACCTAGTGATAGCCCTACTTGCATAGTAGATCAGGTTTACTGTAAAGGAAGGAGCCACACAGCTTTCTAAAGAGTTTACAAATTCTCATATCAAGACTAAACCATCATTTAGAGTTAAGTACTAAGAATTTCACAATTCAAACCCCTCAACATAATACCAGTTTCATCTCACAACACAGGTTTACAAAACATATCCCTTCTATTCATGTCAAACAATTCACAATACGCCTTGGAAAAGCACAGAACCATTTAGGACAACAATGTTTGGGGAGATAATTAGGATGGAATCTATTAAGCCTACCTATAGACAGCTGGTCTACTGCTGTTATTTGAAAAACAGCACACATTATTGTTATTAGTTCATCCTTGACCTCATTTGTTCATAAGTTGCTGGTGGGGCTACTGGGTCTCTTGTATTGACAGTGTCTGGGGATCTTTTTTGTTGTTACTTTCACAAAAGACAGTATCATTGGTATTTGGTGAGTAGAGGCCAGGGATGTGGCTGAATGTCCTACAATGCTTGGATGTGACAGCCCCCCACAGTAAAGGATTATCCCACTGTGCTAGTCTTTGACATAGCTGCCCCAGCATTCTAAGAATTTTGTTTTCTTTTACTCAGTGTTAGCCATTAAACTCATCCATGAAGGATGTTCTAAAGTGTCACTGTTCACTGCCTATGAAGGGAATGATGGAAGTGTGCCTTTAATGAAAGTACTGCAGGGCCTCAACCTTTTGTTTCAGGTCCCCATTCATGGGAAGAAATATTCTATGTTCCAGGATTTCAAGAGATGCTTTGATGCTAGGAACTTTGCATGAAATTAAAGGGACATGATCATAGTTCGAGGTCTGTCAGCTCTTATTGATAAACAGCAGCACTCATTCTTTGTAAGACAGAAGAGGATCCTGGAAAAGTACTTACATAGAAGGCAAGGAAAGGTGATCAAATTCTTGTTTAAAATTCACGTTATTTCTGAATGTTGAACATTTCAGATAGATTATAGCCAGATGATACAAATTGGTATTTGGGGTCTAAATTTTTAAGAACTGAAAAAAAATTGTAACTGTAAATAAATCTACCAATGACTTCCTTCTTTGGGAGAAATAATCTAAAAAGTTAATAATTAATGGGACAATGGTTTAACTATTTACCTTCAAGCACCTAAAAAGGAGAAAATCCCAAAGGCAATTTCAATTATTCTTAAGATCCCAATGTCCCCACAACTCACACCACAGTTTTGGTAGTGATTCTTTAAATCTTGATATTAGTACCATTCAAGTCAGTCTGTCAAATAAAACTCATTCCACAGAATGTTTTGTAAGAAGTGGGACTGAGGGGTTAGGACTCGCATCAATGATATAGAACATGTTTAGTCCATGGGAGGCTCTGGGGCATGAACTCAATCACCACTATCAAAATAAACAAAAAAACAAATAAATGAATAAATAAATAAATAAACAAAATCTGATTAGGCACCTGAAATTAGAATTTGTGACATTTTAAAAAATTCATTATTATTTTGTTTAATAACCACATGATTAGAAGAAGCATTTTGTTATAGCATTAACATATTCAGTAAAAATCTCCAGAGCAAGAATATATCTCTTTAAAAGTGGATGTGAATTTTTAGGTTCATAGTTGAATTGATACAGTTATACAATGTTGAACTTAGTATAAACCCTGTAAGACACGAAATTGAATGAGTTTTTGCCCTTTAAAGAAAATCTCCATTTCATTTCAAAATATGCTGTTTCCTTCATTTTTAGTGCTACTAACGCTTAGATGTTTGCACATGTGTCTGTAATCTCTATATATCTGATTATTACTAGTCACAGTTGGTTACACTTGGATCCTTGGCACCTGAGTATGGATATAAAGTCATCAGGTAGATTTCGATGATAATGTTTATCACCTCTACTAATTAACACGAAGTAAATTTTTATGCTTCCTCCTCAAATATAACTCATTTTTTATTTGTTGTTTTTTTGTGTGTATATCATATAGAACATCTCACACACTCTTATTCATCTCTATACCCACTTCCCAAATGGCACCTTCCCATAGCCTCCCCCCTGCCCCACAGAAGCCTATCTACTCTATCATCCCTGTTACTGGCCACTGTGCTGTTGGCGTGCCCAGCTATTGCCCAGTGCTTGTCCGTCTGCTGAATCTAGTCAGCCTATCTAGAGATCCTTGTTTTAGGAAGACCAGCATTTCCTCATCTAGCAGCAATCAGTTGTCAATATTCTTTCAGAAAAGATTGGGGTCTGCTGTTAATTTTCCAAGTTTTATGCTGGGTTACTGTCTATGAGTCTTTTGGGCCACCCTGGCCAATAACTTAAAGGAATGTATCTCCTGTCTGGGATTGTTTCTTGTTATGTAGCTATACATATAGACCCTTAAAAAATTATATTGACCCTATTAATCTCTGATTATACTTTACTTTTGGGTGTTTAAGACCCTACAATTGGCCCAGGTAAACCAATTTATTTTTACTATTAAGGTCATTTGAGAATCTGTTCCTTGGGCAACATGTGCTTGGGAGGAGCCCCTGGCTTCTTTCTTTTACCAGTTCCATCTAGGTGAAGATAAGTCAAAAGTCTGCTTGACCATGGCTGGCTTCGCTTGGAAGCATGGAGGAAATGTTTTCTCTGTGTCGACCCTCTCTTTGTAGACTGGACACTGATTCAGGTCCATCTGGTGGGGTCTCCTCGGCCTCCTTGATCAAGAGGACATGTTACTCACCAGAGTTTCAGGATATTTTGAGAGATGCTCATAGTCACCCGGAACTTAGATGACCTAATCGGGAAAGGAGAAAAAACTGTCCTTTATGTCCCTCTGTAAAAATTAGTATAGGCCTTATACTAATTGGCTGTTAAACATCCAAGAAGATTAGTTCCACCAGTCTGGTACTTTTAATTATGATGTGTCATGAGGATAAAGCCTGGGCAAAGACCAAATACTCTCAGATAAACATTGCCTAGACATATATTACAGTCTTTGATCTGGTTATATGCATAATTTGTCAGTAGGTTGTTGGACTAATATGGTTTCCTCTGTTTTTTAAAAACTAGCTAGGCATTATTTATCTCATGCATTATCTAACCCTTCCACCATGGTTTCCCCATTTAAGGTGCCCCCATTTTTCCCATTTCTCCCTTATTAATACCTTTCTCCTATGGTCCCACCTCTCTTGAGCTCCTTCTTTCCCTTTATCCCCAAGCTTCCTTGTATAATGTTCCTTCCCCCCTCCCTTTAAAATAACCCCACTTGTATCCATAGTTCCCTTATTAACACCTTTCCTACTGTTTTTCTCTTTCAGGTTCTTTCTTTTCCTTTACCTCCCTGGTTCCTTTTCATTATCCTGGTTCCTGTAGTTATGTCTGGATACAAACTCACTTAGAAGGATTTGGTGCTAGGATCCACATATGAGGGAAAGCATGGTTTTTTTTTTCTGAGTCTGTTACTTCACTTAGTATAACAGTTTCTAGTTCCATACATTCACCTGCAAATTTCACGATTTCGGTTTTCTTTACTTCTGAGCAAAACTCCATCATATAAATGAACCGTATTTTCATTATCCACTTGTCAGTTGAAGGATACTTAGGTTGCTTCCATTACTTAGCTATTGTGAAAAAGACGGGAATAAATATGGATATAAAAGTGTCTCTGCAAAAGGATGAGTTCTTTGGGTATATGCCAAGGAGTTGTATAACTGGGTCAAATGGTAGGATCATTTGCAGTTTTCAGAGTTCTCCACACTGCTTTCCGTAGGGATTGAACAAGTTTGCAGCACCACCAGCAGTGGATGAGTGTTCCCCTTTCCCCACATCCTCTCCAAAATTTGGTATCATTTGTTTTCTTGATCTTAGCCAGTCTGACTGGGGTAAGGTGAAATCTCAAAGTGACTTAATTTGCATTTCCCTAATTACTAGTGATGTTGAACACCTTTTAAGATGCTTCTTAGTCATCTTTAATTCTTCTTTGGAGGACTCTCTGTTCAGCTCCTTGGCCCATCTTTTAATTGAGTTATTTCCTTTCTTGATTCTTTGTTTTTTGAGTTAGTTATGTATTCCGGATGTTAAACCTCTGTCAGATGTATTGCTGGTGAAGATTTTCTCCCATTCTTTGGGTTTTCTTTTCACTTCCTTGGTTGCTTCTTTGATGTACAGAAGCTTTTTAGTTTAATGAGGTCCCATTTGTTGATTCTTGACCTTATTTCCTAAGCAATTGATGTCTGGTTTTTCACATTGAGGTCTTTGATCCATTTGGAGTTGACTTTTGTCCAAGATGAAAGATAGGGGTTTTATTTTCATTCTTCTACAGGTGAAGATCCAGTTTTGCCAGCACCATTTGCTGAACATGCTGTCTTTCCTCCAGTGAATGTTCTTGGCCCCTTTGTAAAATATCAGGTGGCTGAAATTGCTTGTACTCATATTTGGGTCTTCAATTTTGTCCCATTGATCTATGGGTCTATTTTTGTGCTAGTACCATGTTGTTTTTATGGCTATAGCTCTGTAATACAGTTTAATATCTGGCATAGTAATCCCCCCAGCTTTGCTCCTAGTGCTCAGATAGATTTGGCTATCTGAGGTCTTTTGTGCTTCTGTATGAATCTTAGAATTTTTTTCCAATTCTGTGAAAAATGTCATGGAGATTTTGACTGGCATTGCATTGAATCTATAAATGGCTTTTGTAGTATGGTCATTTTCACAATATTAATTCTTCCAATCCATGAGCATGGGAGGTCCTTCCATCTTCTGATGTTTTCTTCAATCTCTTTCATTGTAGAGGTCTTTAATGTCTTTGGTCAGGTTTATTCTGAGTTTGTTTTTTTGTTTTTTTGTTTTTTTTTTTTTTTTGCAGCTATTGTGAAGGGGAGTGTTCCCATGTACTCTTTCTCTGATTGATTGCTTGTTATTGGTATATAGAAATGCTTCAGACTTTTGCAGATTTATTTTATAACCTGCCACATTACTGAACTTGTTAATAATTTCTACGAGTTTTCTGGTGGAATTTTTGGCATCTCTTAGATATAATATCATATCATCTGCAAAAAGGGATAATTTGATCTCTACTTTTCCAATTATTACTCATTTAATTTCCTGCTCCTGTCTTATTGCTTATGCAACAGTTTCAAGCACCATGTTAAAGAGGAGTGGAGATAGTGGATAGCCTTGTCTGGTTCCTGATTTCAATGGGAATGCTTCCAGGTTTTCTCCATTTAGAAAGCTGTTTCGATGTAGGTTTGTGATATATGGCTTTAATTATGTTGAGGAATGTTCCCTCCAGTCCAATTCCCTCTAGGACTTTGAATATAAATGCATGTTAAATTTTGACAAAGACCTCTGCATCTGAAGAGATGACAATGTAGTTATTATCTTTGAGCCTATTTATATGATTTATGACTTTTATTGATTTGTGTATATTGAACCATCCCTGCATCTCTGAGATAAAGCCAACTTGATCATGATGCATGATCTTTTTGATGTGTCTGTATGCTGTTTACAAGTATTTTGTTAAGAATTTCTGCATCTATGTTCATTAAGGATATGGGTCTATAGTTTTCTTTTTTGGTGTATCTTTACCTGTCTTTGGTAGTACAGTGATGCTAGCTTCATTGAAGGAATTTGGAAGTTCTCCCTCCATATCTATCTTTTTGAATCAATTAGGTAATATTGGATGTAGATCCTCTTTAAATGTCTGGTAGAATTCTGCTGTAAAGACATCTGGTCATGGGCTTTATTTAGTTGGGAGGTTTTGTATTACTGTTTCAATTTTCTTATGAGTTATGGGTCTATTTAAGCTATTAATCTCTTCTTGGTTTAGTTTTGGTGGTTCCCATGCTTTTAGGTACCCATTAATTTCTTTTAGGTTTTCAAATTTAGTGGCATATAGTTTTTTTTAAAAATATTGCCTTATAATGTTGCAGATCTTTTTGGTGTCTGTTGTAATATTTCCTCATTCATCTCTGATTTTGTTGATTTGATGGTGCTCTTTCTTTCTTTCTTTTGGTTAACTTGGCTTGTGGTCTATCAAGCCTGGATTCATTGATTCTTTGTATTGTTTTCTTTGTTTCTACTTCATTAATTTCTGTTCTGATTTTTGTTCTTGCTTTTTGTCTGCTTGATTTGGATTTCATTTTTGTTGATTTTTAAGTATCTTGAGTAGCAACATTAAGTCATATATTTGTGTTCTTTCTGATTTTTTTTAATGTAGGCACTTAGAGCTATAAACTTCTCTCTAAGGACTGCTTTCAATGTGTCCTAGAGGTTTTGTTGTGTTGTATTGTCCTTTTCATTTAGTTCCAGGAATATTTTTATTTCTTTCTTAATTTTCCTTTACCCATTCATCATTAGGAGTGTATTGTTCAATCTCCATGTGTTCATATGGTTACTAGGGTTTCTTCCAGTGCTGATTTTAAGCTTTATTGCATTGTGGTCTCATAGAATGCATGGAATTATTTCAATCTTTTTGTATTTGTTGAGGTTTGTTTTGTGCCCTAGTACATGGTCAGTTTTGGGAAGGTTGTGTGGGGTGCTGATTGGAAAGTATATTCTTTGGTGCTTGGGTGAAATATTTGGTAGATGTCTGTTAGACCCATTTGATATATTGTATTGTTTAACTCAGATGTGTCTTTGTTAATTCTCTGTCCTGTTGACCTATTTAATGGCAACAATGGGGTATTGAAGTCCCCTGCTATTAATGAGTTGGGATTAATCTGGGTCTTAAAGTCCTGTAATACTGTTTTTATGAATTTGGGTGCACCAGAGTTTGGTGAATATATGTTCATGATTGTAATGTCTTCTTGGTTTATTGTTCCTTTGATCAGAAGGAAGTAGTCCTCTTTGTCTCTTCTGATTAGTTTTAGTTTAAAGTCTATTTTATCAGTAAATAGAATTGCAATGTCTACTTTTTTCTTAGTACCATTCACTTGGTATATTGTTTTTCCATCCTTTCACCTTAAGGTAATGCCTGTCCTTGGAAGTAAGATGAGTTTCTTGCAGATAACAAAAAGATGAGTTCTGTTTCTTACTCCATTCAACTAGTCTGTATCTTTTGACTGAGAAGTTCAGTCCATTGATATTTAACATTATTAATGAAAGATGTGTATTGAATCCTGTCATTTGTATTTCTGTTCACATTCTTGAAATAGCTGTGCCTTTCCACAGTTATACCTTCACTGAATTTCTTTCTGTTACCCCTTGTTTATAGTCATTCCTTTCTTCAGCTCTTTGTATTATTTCACGAACTCTTTGAAGTGCTGGTTTTGTGGACATGAATTTTTCTTGTCCCCTTCAACTATGATAGACATTTTAGCTGGGTAAAGTAATCTGGGTTGGCATCTGTGTTCAATAGAACTGGGAATACTTTGGTCCAGGCTCTTCTGGCTTTCACTGAAAAGTCAGCAGTAACCCTGATGGGTTTTCCTTTATATATGACCTGTTGTTTTTTTTTTCTTTTTCAGCTTTCAGAATTGTGTCTTTGTTCTGAATATTAAGTGTTTTTACTATGATGTGCCATGGAGAGTTTCTTTTCTGGTCCTGTCTATTTGGTGTTCTATATGCTTCTTGTATTTGTATGAGCATGTCTTTTTTCAATTTTGGGAAATTTTCTTCCACAATCCTGTTGAAGATCTTGTTCATACCATTATCTTGAGATTCTTCTCCTTCCTGTATGCCTATGATTCATAAGTTTGAATTTTTTATGGTGTCACACAATTCTTGCATATTCCATTCTTGTGTTTTCTTAAATTTTTCATAATTGCTGCATGGTCTAATTCGTCCACTTATCTTCCAGTCTTGATACTTTGTTTCCCATTTCATTCATCCTATTGGTGAGGCTTTCTCCTTTTGTTTCTAATTGGCTTACTGAGTGTTTCACTTCCTTCTTCATTTCAGCCTGTGTAGTCTTCAATATTTTCTTTGTGTGTTCTTTAAATTCACTGAATTCTTTTATCATGGTTATAATTGTTCTTTTGAGTTCCATGTCCTATGTTATCTCTAGAGGGTTCTCATTGTACTCCTCTAGAGGACTATTGGTACTTGGTGGTGATATATTATTTTGATTTTTTGTATTATTATTTTTTCTTTAACTTTGACATGTGAATTTCTTTCGCAGTTTCTAATTCTTGTGTGAGACTCAAGCCTTCCTTTGTTGAGTTTAGATCTGC
Organism: Nannospalax galili; assembly: GCF_000622305.1. Lineage (NCBI taxonomy): Eukaryota > Metazoa > Chordata > Mammalia > Rodentia > Spalacidae > Nannospalax > Nannospalax galili. The sequence goes on along the minus strand of NW_008357033.1, from coordinate 396,329 downwards.
TTCTTTTTATAAATTTTATGTGCCTTTGTGGTTTACTTGTTGGGCATGAAAAGCTGGTTGGTCCAGGCTTCAGGCTCTTTCTTTTGATTTTATATTGGAGTGTCCTAATTGTTTTTGTCTTCAGGAGTTCCCACAGAGGGCAAGTCAGATGAGGCTCAAATACTCTCAAGCTTTCACCTAAGGTCTGGGTCCATCCAGGAAAGATGCTGCCCTCAGGAATGTGGGGGCTGGGCTGGCCTGGGTTTAGGGCCCAGGAAAGATGCTGGTCTTTGGAAGCTGGAGGCTGTGCCACCCAGGGATGCAAAGGGAGGTGGGAGTGGGACCAAGCCCAGAGGGTTCCTGGGAGGTGCAGGGAGGAACTGGGTTGGTCAGGATGCAAAGGATCAGGAAATAGTGGTAGCTCTGGGCTGAGAGTTTAGCTCCATTGTCTGGGGTGCCAAGACAAGAAATGGGCCTGTACCCAGGCTGGGAGGAGAGATTGGCAGGAGAGCTGGGAGGGTGAAAGAAGCTGGGGGAGTCAAGGCGTGGTGTGTGCACTGGACTTACCCAGGGAAGGTGCTGGGACCGGGACACTGGAAGCTGTGCAGTCCAGGAAGCAAAAGTAGGTGGGGGCAGGACCAGGCCCAGAGGTTTTCTTGGGACCACAGGGAGGAACTGGATTGGTCAGGATGCAAAGGATCAGGAAGCAGTCATGGCTTTGGGCACAGAGGTTAGCCCTGGTGTCTGGGGTGCCAAGACAAGAAATGGGCCTGTACTGAAGCTAGGAGTAGAGACTTGGCAGGAGAGCTGGGAGGGTGAAAGAGGCTGGGGTGTCAAGGCTTGCTGGACTTACCCAGGAAAGGTGCTGGCACCAGGACACTGGAGCCCAGAGGCATCCCAGGAGGCAAGGGGAGGTGAGGGCAGGACCAGGCCCAAAGGGCTCTTGAAGATCAGGAAAGGTGCTGGCACCAGGATGCCCAGAGGCTGTGCAGCCAAAGGAATTCTGAATTTGAGACTTTTTAAAGTGAGAACAGTACTTAAGTAAACATATATATCACTACTTTCTTTGTGAAACCGTGCATGTGCTCCTAATGGATAAAAGAGTAAATTAACCAAAATTATTACTAGGGACCTACCCAACCTTGATTTACCTAGAAATTTCCTGTTTCTTTTTTAGTATCCTTTGATCTCTTTCAGATATTTTAAATGTACAGGTTTTCCCACATATCTGATGGATAATTAATGTTACTCATAACATACATTTAATATCTAATTGCACAATACAGTGAGAAAGAATTTTAGAAGGTAATAAAAAATTAATTGTTGGCAATAGTGTCACATAAAATATTTGTTCTGTTTAACCTCTCATACCCCAATGAATACATAGCTTTTATTCTCTTCAGGAATTTCAGTTCTGAGAGAACATCCTGCCTTTGTTCAGACATAGTTTGAATTGTTCAAAGCTTATTTTAAATAGCTTGAAAACACAATTTCTTAGTTATTTTTAGTTAGATAAGTTACTGACAAACAGGAAAGAAATATATATATACTTTTTAACCCTGTCTCACTTTTTAAGAAAAAAAAAAAAAAACAAAGGAAAAACTCCATAGGACTGAAACAAATTATGAGCTGGTTGTTTAATTAGCAGATTGTTGCAATCCTAGAGGACAGAAACATCTCAAGATGGAAGCAGTCTCACTAATCTCAATATGTGTGGTGATCGCTGGGTCTAGGTCCATGTTAAATAGTTTGTTCAAGTCCCATGTCAGGTCAAATACAATCCATGCTTCAGTGGAACAGTGAAAATCTCTCAGTTGTTCTGATGAGCATTTGAATGTGTGGTTTAAACGTTTTAGGCATTGAGTTGAACATAAAAACAAAAATGAAAATTATAGCAATTCCGTGAGTCCACATTAGCTAGAAGTCAGCTACTTCTGTCCTTAATAGACCAGAATAGGTGATTTTCCCCTGACCCCCACCCATAGCTAGGCTGGCTGTTGATTAAATTCTAAACTTTACAGAATTGTTCAAAGTACAGTTCTTGTTTCTGTGGCTATGACTTGTTTTTACCAAAACTCTGAGGGAAGTAGGATATGGCCTTGTATTTCTGAGCCAATGTAATAAAAAGCACCAATGTTGTCATTCATCCCTCCTTTCCCCATGTGTGGGTTGAATGTTGCCATCCAGGTGAGTTGTGAGAGGAACACGTTAATGATGCCAGGATCTCTGAGCCCCTGAATATATCATGGATTTGAATGCTTCCTGCTACTGCCATGTCAGCGACATCTATGCCCCTGCCCACAGAGCAACAGCGTGGGGCACCGAGACTGAACCTGGAGGAATGAATAGACAGGGGGCACGAAGAAATGGAGACAAGACAGTATTCTGATCAAGTCTCTTTTATTGAGCAATCACACAGTGTTAATATAGTAAAGCGGAGGGTGGGGGAAGGTAAAGGGCGGAGAGAAGGTGGGGGGAGTGGAAGGCGGCAAGTCCCTGCTGGGGAATTTCCACTACAGTCATGAGCCCTGGTGGTTTCACAAGATAAAGAAGTAAAATGTAGAAAAAAATCAGGGCAAGAAAAACATGTTTTTACAAGGCCACCTGGTTGTTTCAAACTGGGGCAGGGGTACACTTAAGGCTTGGCCTCCAACACATCTAGGCATTACTTGTATAAGAAGTTAGTCTCAGATGTTTGAATCTACTGATTTTTTTTGAAACATTAAAAATCTCATTTAACCTTAATGAGATCTACTGGGCTATAAACAAAGCTTGGTGTCAAGAAGTTTACTCTGATTGTTACAGACTTATAGGACTGACTAAGGCAGTTTCATGACCCCTCCCCAAACCGTAATGGACTTGCCTAAAGCTCTGTGGGACAAAGAAGATGGGCCATGCTCACCCTGTTCCAAATGGGGGCAACATGTCTCCTCTTGAAAGCTATTTTACCACCCTGTCTCCTAGAGCAGTAGCCTCTTTGTCAGCCATTTGGACATGGATGGTAACAGCTACATGATTCAGAGTCTGTCAGTCAGTTCTTGAGTCTGATGTCTTGACAGTGTTTCAGTCCACTTCCACTTCTCTGAGGGTTAGTGGTGTCCAGAGGCTCTGTTGGTCAAGGCTGTATGCTTTAATAACAGTGATTAGTCTCAGTTTAACAGCCTTCTTGCTGATTTCAGCATCATAGCTCATATTCATCACCTTTATCCCATTCATATAGGAGTTGGGAGCCTCTTCCATGACTAACTTGCAAGAAGCAACACAGATTTCAATTCCTGTATTGGCCAGTTTGTCTAGGACATTCAGGATATCTAAGTTACAGCATGATTTTGCTTGAGATAATACCAGACCCACCTAATAACAGGTAGTTTGAATGGTCTCAGTCATGATCTATTCTATTTCATGCCAGGGCAGAACATAACCACAATTTCCCATGGTGCCAACAATGAGGCCAGTGATTTGGTAATCACAACAGTAATGAGTGGATGGTGTGGAGGGAAAGCATGGGTGTATCTCTTCCTGTGTCCCAACAGAGTCACTTCCTTTCCATCCACCATGTGCTACACAACTTTGGCAATACTGTGAGAAACATTCTAGACTACATGCAGATCCAGGTGATCAGGAGTTTTTTTGAAGACCATGGCAAAGGCCTGATGGGTTAAGGTCATCAAAAAGTGGTTAACCCAAGCATAGCTCCAGATGTCGTCATTTTTTTAAGGTAATATTGCCCCTCTGGGAATGCAATCCAAACACAAGTCAACTGCCAATCATTGGCTATAATCTTGTCTCTGTTTGTATCCTTTTCTATAGCTACCAATGTGTTTATGACTACTTGGTCCCCAAATCTGCTTTCACTGATCAACAACACACACACACACACACACACACACACACACACACACACACATCTTTATGGTCAATGTCCATTTTATTAGAAGCATGCTCATTGAAAATTCTCATCAACAACTTGGATTTCTGTATAGTGGTTGCCTGCTCCAGGATCCCCAACTGAGGAAGGCTTCTTCTTTTTGAAAACCCTGGGTGAAACCTTATTGGGATCAACATGTAACATCCTTCCATCGTCCTCACAGTGCTCCTTTTCTTCAGCCCAGGCATATCCTTCCCATAGGGACCAGTCTACATCCATCCCCAAGGCTTCTCCTCTCTTTGGCATTCATTAGGATGATACCTTTTGATCCCACTCCAACAGGAATGTAGTCAGACATAGCTTGGGTGAGTTGCTCCTTCACAGGCTGGACACTGCTTTCATCTAAATTCGTTCTTAGTGAGTGGACACCACAATACATGTCAAATTCCACACCATCTTGGGATACTACTGCTTCAGACAGCCCCATTCCCAATGGCAAATCCATGACCTGAACAGACATCAAGAAGTCCAGTAGACAGGGTAGGAGTCCAAAGTTTCAGGCTCATGTGAGGAAACCAGAACCCCAGCTCACAGGAGGGAAACCATAGCTCTAGCTCATGGGAGGGGACCACAGCTTGAGTTCACGGTTCTGGCTCATGGGATGGGGTTAGAGGGTAGAAGGGGGGAGACACACAGCTCCAACTCTCAAGATGGAACCACATCTATGAACATCTATTGATATACTTGTTTTTCTGGTCTAACCCATGGTGTGGCCTCAAATGAGATCACATTACCTTACTCTCTAATACTATCCAATCACTTATCCACTTCTAAGATTCTCAGTCTATGCTGTGTATGCATTATAAAACTAGCAATGTCATAAATAAACAAAGACTATCTCAGAAAAATTCACTCTCAGGAAAGGTACTTCAATTTAATTATTTCCTGGATTAAACACACCCAACAATCATAAACATCCAATTCTTCAGCTCACATAAGTTTAGATTTGCTCAAGTTCTAAGTAGAATAATGTCAGATAAAGATCAGCAGGGCTGTGGGCTTTCTATTACATGCGGAGAGTAAGGGATTACCTTAGATACTGTCTCATGACTACTTGAAAATACTCTGACAAAGTAACTTAAGGGAGAAGGAACTCATTTTGTCTCACAGTTCGAGGATACAATTCATGGTTGCCCCGCCTGCGGGGACCCTGTACAGGTAAAGCTCGAGGGGGACCACTCCCTGAAAGGAAAAACGGGCGAGAAAGAGTAGACGGAGCCCAAGCAAGTCCACTTGTCAAGGGTCGCTTTATTGTATTGCAAGCTTTCCTTATATACAGTTTGTATTTAGAAGGGGTTGAAGAAGTTGGTCAAAGGTTACAGCATTCTTATGGGTATGGCGGGGGGACTGAGCAATTCAGCAACGTGACTGACCGCCAGGTGTTCCAAGAGATTACTGCATGACTTATCTTTCCGAGAACTGTTTGCAAGAGGAAGAGAAAGATAACCTTGCCATAAATTCTTTCTCAAGGTTACTAGTGCAGGCAGAATGTCCTGCTTAAGTCAACTGTTTGTAGAGCCATATTATATTTTTTGGTAATGAATGTTGTTTCTCCAGCTCCCGACA
>NW_008357033.1:388326-389205 GCF_000622305.1 Nannospalax galili | reverse complement strand
TCTACATATTGGGAATATTGACCGGTTGGTATGGTACCCCAATTGCCACCTCTACATTCACAAGGGGGGCCGTACCGAGTTAGCATAAACCTGGTAGCATTAAATGGCTGAAGGCCACCATCTATGTTCTTAACTAAATGTATAAAGATACAAGCCCACCAGGGACTCGGGTGAGTTATGGGCCACATGATGTGAAATTTGAGCTTAGCTCTTTATAAATTGTAATACCGACCAGCGTCACGATGAAAATGCAGCAAACAACAAAGGTGATGACAAAAAAAGTGGTCAGAATTTTCAATCTTGAGCAATTCATGGAGCCGGCACCTGTGGGTTTAAAAAGAAAAATTTTTCTTTCTCAAGGAGTCTTATCTTCCTTGGAAGAACTATTATTAATTTGTTTTACTAGTCTCTCTGGGAGGACTAAAGGCCTTTATAAGACGCTCTGGCAGCCACCGAGCGTTTCCTGCTTTAGTGTCATACACGCAGGCTGATCCCCGGCCCCAGATGAGGACGGGATCGGGGCCCTGCCACTTAGAAGTCAGGGGATCTTTCCATAGAGCCTGGGTGTAACCATAGCTGGTTTGGGGGTGCCACAGGCGATCTGCAGCTGTTTTTCTTGTTTATCAAGATTAGGTAGTTGAGAACAAAGAGGGCATGATTTAATAAATTCTTTTGGTTACCAGGGAGTGGGAACAGGGCACCTCCAGTTGACTGTAATTTTATTAACATGTTTTTTAATGTTTGGTGTGCCCTTTCAACAATTCCTTGGCCTTGGGGATTGTATGGGATTCCTGTGACATGTTTGATCTTAAGTTGAGCACAGAATTCTTTAAAATGGGTACTAGTATAACCAGGCCCATTGTCTGTTTTGATAATTCT
>NW_008357033.1:367294-382512 GCF_000622305.1 Nannospalax galili | reverse complement strand
GGTCCCATTTTTTAGGGTTGATTTCAGGACCATCTATAACAAACCAAGGACACTGGTCACTCACAAACACGAAAAAATTTACAAGATCTTTTTTCTTAACTTGGACTACTCTTTCTCTGAGGGAGGCCTTCAAGTCCCTAATAAAAATAGCCTCCTTAGACAGTTGCTGGCCCATTTTTTGAGACAGAGACCACTTACTTACCTCAGATCAGCAGCTCCTCATGAGCGGTGAGAGTGCAAATCAAACGAGGTGGCGATCCGGTGCAGTTCCTTTCACTTTGTTGGAGGCCGTCCTCAAACGCATACCCGGGTCTGTCTTCAACCATCTCTGTCTGGCAAGCGTCCGTACCTCAAGCCCCACGTTTAGGTGCCACTTGCCCCTGCCTGCGGGGACCTTGTTTGCAAGGGGAAGAGAAAGATAACCTTGCCATAAATTCTTTCTCAAGGTTACTAGTGCAGGCAGAATTTCCTGCTTAAGTCAACTGTTTGTAGAGCCATATTTTTTGGTAATGAATGTTGTTTCTCCAGCTCCCGACACATGGTGGCCAGGAAGTCCCAAAGGCAGAATCTTGAGGTGGCTGTCATACTCCATCCACTGTTGAGAAGCAGAGATAGAAGCTGTACTGCTCTTCCGGTCCCTATCTCCATTTAACAGTCCAGGATCCTAGCTAGGGAATGGGGCCAATCACAGTGAATGGGTTCTTCCACCACAGTTAAAGTGATCAAGAGAATCCCAGAAGCATGCCCAGAGTCCCGTCTCCTAGGTGAGTCTAGATTCAGTAAAGTTGACAATTAACTGTAACCTTCATAAAAAGTACAGATTTATCATGCCATGTGTGCCTTTGTTGTTTTCTTACTCTTGCTTTCACAAAAGCTTATCGCATGTATTTTCATTATACAGTTTAACAATAATATTTGCTTACTTATTTCATTAAAAAGTATTTTGATGGTTTCTATTTGAGAAATTATTCAAAAAGGGATACTAGTTTCTTTCAATTCCAACTTTTCAGGTGCTTGAAGTTTGCTTATATGGACATTATGGAATAATCTAAAAATCTTTTTGATTTCCACTTCATAATTGTTACAAAAAAATCTCCCACTAGCTCATGTATTTATAAATAATTAAGAATAGATAATATAGTGACTGGAGTGATGGTGCAGTGGCTTAGAGTACTGGCTGCTCTTGCAGAGGACCTAGATTGATTCCCAATACCTACAAAGCAGCGGGTAATCATCAGTAACTCCAGTTCCAGGTATCCAACACCCTCTTCTGGCCTCTGAAGGCATTAAATAGTGAGGTGTGCTTAAAAATATGCAGACAAAATGCATATATGTGAAAATAAAAAGAATAATTATGTTATGATTTTTTTCAAGAATAGATAATATGAGGTATTCTGAAGCAAAATTCTGACTCTTTCAAAAGGACATGCCTGGCTGGGACACTGCCAGATTTCCCAGGGTGACTTAGTTTCACACTTGTAAAGAGATTTTTAATTCAGTAAAGTATGTCTGATAATTTAATAAAAGAAGAAACAAGAGAAATAAAGCAAAAGTTAGAAAAATGCCACTTTTAATTAGGAAGCTATTAAGTCCCTTGAATTGATTAAAACATTAGGTAAACAAATAGAATTAAAATGTTGGCTTATGCCTATTCTGTTGAGAGTGAAGCAATTACTCTTGGATTAATTTGATTCCTAAAGAAAGCATGGAACACACTTCAGTTGTATTTAATTGATTTGGGGGAAAGAAAAACCAAAGAAAGATATCAATTAGCAAAATGATAAAGCAAAACAAAGTGCTTCAGTCTTTGACAAGGAGTAATGCGGCATTTTTCGGTTTGTCACTGTGTCTCTCAAAGTATCAATGTACCCTTCTACTGCACTCAGTTTGACTGGCAGAAGCACAATGGGCCAAGGACACCAGTACTCTGGCATTGAGTTGGCAGGTTCAATAAGGGGATCCTTCTCTCCTATTGTGAAATAAAGAAAAACAGTGGAGGAGAATGGAAATGGGGCTGAAAGCCCTAGAGTAAGATCATCTTGCTGAGTCAAGTTTAATATCACTGTACGTAATTTACACATGAGACCCTCTCCTCTCTCTCTCCATCTCCCTCTCCTTCTCCCTCTCTCTCCCTCTTCCTTTTCCTCCCCTTCCCTCCACTCCCCACTCCTCCCCTCTCCTCTCTTTCTCCCCTCTTCTCCCCTCCCCTTCTCCTCCCCTCCCTCCTCTCTCCTCGGCTCCATCCCCTCTTCTCCCTCATCTCTCCTTACTTCCCTCACCTTCTCCTTTTCTCTCTTATCTTTTCCTCCCACCTTTCCCCCCACCTCCTCGTCTACCCTGTCTTTCCTCTTCTCCTATATCATCATTCTCTCTCTTTCTCTCTCTCTCTCTCTTCATTCACATTCTGAGGTTCTGCCTCTTATAAGGAGAAAAGATAAAAGGCAAATCCATAAGAAGCTAGTTTATTTTTCAGACCAGTGACATGAAGTCTTTAAACACACTGCTGGCAGCTACATAACAGAACAGCAATTATATGATGGCATTCAAGAGAGTAATAATGAATGAACACAGGAGGAAGACAATGAGAAAAGAGAGGTATCTATAAATTGACATCAGCAGCACTTAGAGTGCCTTAAGTTTCTTTCACTATAGAATCCATTGTCTACACTGGCATAACCATGAAGCAGCTTAATAACAAATCAACACCTGAAATTCAAGTAGGTCCCCCTATAATTTTTATTTGTGGTGTGTCCTTCAAACCACTGTCAGTTTCTTTCTGATGGGCACACGGGAACATGGTGTCACTCTTCTTTCCTAACAGTCACACAGATCTTCGTTTGTACTTCAGCTTCAGTTTCCATGGAGATGACAATATACCTCTTTCAATATTCTTTCCCAAGGTTTCCAGAAAAAAATGAGCTTTGTCAGCTTCAGCTGGGCTTCTCGAATATTCTACAGCCAAAGACTTTTTTTTTCTTATTTCTAGAACATCAGACATTTTAATTGCCATCTTTTTTATGTGATTCTTACATAGCCCAAGGCACATATGTTTCTTCATGAAAGCTGGCTCACCCTCTGTCCAGTGACTTCAGTCAATTAATGTCAATTAATGATGTGCTCCAGGTTGCAACAATGTTGCATTGATATGAAGGCTCCTAAAATATATTTGTGTATATTTTTATATTTCTCTCATTATGGGCCACTAAGGGAGTATGATTACTAGCTGCAGACTTCTAACCACACTTTGATTTATATTGTGTTACAAGACCTATATTCTACTGAGACACTCAAAAACCATAAAAATTAATTTAAAATAATGAAAATAATTTGCTGAAAACTTACTTGGTTTTTGAAAGTGATCTATTAAATGAAAGCATTATTTTCTCTCTTCAAATGATTAAAGTCTAGACACAGAGAATTCAAAAGAACGAATACAATCTTGCTTAAAATATCTTTCATAAATAAAGTGGTCTTGTGACTAGACAAGAGAGAAGCTGCTGTACTGCAGGCATCTGTGACTAAGTGGAGGAACAGAAATCATCTGCTCAAAAACATATATAAAATCCATTTTTAATCTCACTAGAATATCTTCAAAACATTTGCTCCATCTCTTTTAATAGCCCCCTCTCTATTATAGTCTAAATCACTGGAAAATCCCTTTTCTGCTATGACATCATCAGTCTTGTTGTCTTAAAGCTCGCCCTATTTAGGCTGGTGATACAGCTTAGATAATAAAGTGCTCACTGCACAAACTTGAGGACAGGAGTCCACAACCCCAGAACCTACATAAAAGCTGGGCAGGCACAGGCACAGCATTCACTTATAATCCCGGCACTGAAATGGAAAGGGGGATCACCAGGGCAAGCTCTCTAGTTGGAATGGTTGGCATTAGCCAAACTGCAGTTCCAATGAGAGAACCAGTCTTGGTAAAATAAACCTTTGAGCAATCAAGAAAATACCTAATGTCAGTTCCGTACTTCACCTACATGCATGCCCACATATGTACTTATACACATGCAAAAACACATACATACATGAACATACACCATGCAAAAATACATGCAAAATTCTTTCTAATTTACATATGGCTCTCTCAGATGTGCTCGCCATGAAATATCTAAATTAATATTTCAAAAATGAAAAACAACCCTCACCAGCTTTCCTAGCACTCTCCAAAGCTATGAGAGCTAGCCTTCAGGGCAGGTGGCTTCCAGGTCAGTTAACGGCTCCATTGCTCCAAATCTTATGTCCAAAGTATGTCCTGTCTTCAGCAATAGGGTCTTACCTTCAAGTTCTGAGAGGCAATTAAGAACTGTGGCAATACCCTGTGTAATTTTGGGAGTCTCTTGGACTACCATGGCCAAAAACTCAAAGGAAGGTTTCTCCTGTTTGGCGCTGTTTCTTGTTATGACTCATGTAGAGATACTGCATGTGTAATTTTTCAATGTGTTTTTGGACTAATATGATTCCCTTTGGTTTTTTATACTAGGTAGGTACTATTTATCTATCCTTTTTTTCTCCCTATCTTAATCTTCCTCCACACTCTCCATATTTAAAATGTGCCCATTTTCCCCATTTCTCCCTTGATAATTTCTATCTGCTATGTTCCAATCTGCAGAACATTAACTGATGGTCCAAGCCCATTTTCAAGTCCTAAATCCACATCAACGGCTAGCAGGGCAATCGACATTGTTGCAGTAGTGACACTTTTATCTTGTGAGGCATCAACAGATAAATAACTGGACTTAAAGCCCACTCAATGACAGGGAACTCATATGTGATACTGTAAACATAGCCAAATACACATGGCTTGTGAAGTTATAGATCTTTCAGAAAACTCCAAGGCTGTCACATCCCTAGACAAATATGGATTCTTAAATTTATAGACAAGTATCCTAGTCACCACCCATCAATGAAGTTTCTTTTACAAAAGACAGAGATAATTACAGACTTCCACAACTGGTCACACACAAAGATTGTCTGTGAATTGCCCAAGTCTAACTGTCTCATCTAGGATGCAACCTCTAAACCTAAGGCTCACAGAACATAAAACAAAGGATGAAGAGAACACTAATGCATCTTTCAATTCTCATCAATGAAGCTCCCTCATGCAACAGAGGGACAGGAATGTAAAAGGTCACAAATGGTCAAAAGGCAGAGAATAAGAGTCTGCAGAGTGTGGGTCCTATATTAAAATCCACCCACCCAGAGCTCAGGGATCACTGATGAAGAGGGAGTGGAAAGATTGTAAGGGCCAGGGAGGAGGTGTTATGACTTAAGGAAATAGTCCTACAGGCTCCTGGGATTCTCATACAAACCTATAGCAATGGTGTCAGCATGCACAAGACCCACATAAACTTAAGCAAGCAAACCCCAGCACAGAACTGTGGCAATAAGCAGCAGGCTCCAATCTTAGTTGAAGAATTATTGGCAACTGATTACTTCTGGGTGAGGAAGAGGTGACTTTCTTAAAGGGAGGGACTCTAAATAGGCTGACTAAATGCCAGTGGATGAGCTTGTACTGAGGGACATCCAGGGACACTAACTTTACATGATAGGTCTTAACACAAATGACAGAATGTATGAACTCCAGTGGGGGTGCAATGGGAGGGTGCCAAAGGGGAAGGGGGTATAAAGATGATTTTCACTATGAAATACACAAAAATTCAATTAAAAAATTTTAAAAAGCTCTCACTCATTTTCTTCTCAGATTATGTGTGTGCCTGCCTGTACTGAAAATATGAAAACCACAAGGGATTGGCAAGCTCCTGAGTGACAGAGTTTGCGCATCTCAACCTCTCACTTTTCTGCAGCACTCTAATACCACTACTGACATGATCTACCCACATATAAGTGAAATTCCCCTGGGTTGCTGCAAAGTTTGCTTTGTCAAATATTAGTCTGGTATAAAGTTTCCTGTCCTAAATATTAGCCATGTATGATCATGAAGTCTTTTGAACAGACGCCTCAGCAGAAGAAGAAGTAATAACAAGTAAGGAAGGATGGAGTGGAAGAAGTAAGTTATAAGCAGATGATAAAAACACAAGCTGCAAATGACTCAGTGTTTGGAGACTGGAAGACAGCAGTTGCTCTCTCTGGAGAAAACCAAGGATATTATGAAACATGTGAAGAAAGACTAAGAGATAAGCTGAAGATAGATTATGAATGAATCAGGATTGAATGGGAGGGAAATTATGATAAAACTGAGTTTAAATGATCCTAACTTATTAACCATCCCTCATAACAGTATTTGTTATAGGCATGGTAAATACAATATAACTTTAAGTGAAAATGGGAAGTAAAAAAATAGGTCAATGAGAATTATTAATTGAAAAAATAGTAATAAGTAAAAAAAAATTGAATCCTTCTGTGAAACAGTCAGCATACTAACATGTACAGATCCAACATTCACTTTGATGTTGTAGAGACAGCACCCTACAATTACCCGTGAACCATGCCAGTATGGATGACATGAAGAAATGGAAGAGAATTAATTTGCTCATCCATGGAAATTAACTGGAAGAAAATGGTGAAAATTATATAGAGCACTAATTCAAAATTCATATCATCTGGAAACACAAATATGAAAAGAAGAACAGGAAGGCATAATTTATTTTCCTTTCAGCTTCTGGTGGACAAAAGAGATATTTTCAGGATCAAAGGCCAAATAACCATTGTCAGCTACCCAGTTGGTATAGTTCTTCTAATCAAATTTTCAGATTAAAAACTTGAAAATTGCTTTTTCTATGCATTTAGTAGGCTTTACCAGGGTGCCATTTTAAATTATGTTAGCATTCTTTCTTTAGTTTGTGTGCTTGTTTGTTTTGGAGATAAGGTATCAAAGTACAATCTATCCTGGAACTTGTGATTCTCATGTCTCAGACTCCCACATGCTGGGTTTGAAGGAAGCTTGAAATCTAATGGAGTCTCACTGTTAAATTCTTTATTATATTTATTATTTATATATATTATTATATTTATTCTTTATTTATTTATTACCTGGAGGCCATCATTGGGACAGAGGGCACAACTACTTCTCTGCTTCCTCTCCCTAATTTCCAGTAGCTTTCTAAAATGAAAGTCTGACCACATGCTCCACAGTAAACTCTTCCATTGGTCTGGGCAATTTAAGGTGTTTGGCTAAATTTTACAATTCTTCCTTAAGATGTTGCCTGTGACTTATCTCTATAGCTTCCTCACTTCTCCCTGGTTTGCTCTCTTTCTTCTCTAGCCAACCTACTCTGTACCCAGTGGTTTCTAAGCATGTTTTTGTGTGTGTGTGTGTGTTTAAAAATTTATTTATTATGCTTATTTTATGTGTATGAGTATATCGCCTGCATGTATGTGACTACACCTGTGTTGTACAATGTCATGAAGTTCTGAAGAGGGCTTCGGGTTCCCCTGGAACTGGGGTTAAGAATGGTTCATAGCCACCATGTGGGTGCTGGGACTTGAACTCAGGTCCTCTGCAAGAGCAGTCAGTGTGCTTAACTGCTAAGCCATTTCTCCAGCCTGGCATGGTGCTTTTTTATGCTGAGTCCTGTGTCTTCCCCAGGCTCTTCCTAGGAGCAGTGTCTTACATTTTTCAGGCTTCTGTTTACATAGAGACTTTTCCTGAGCACTTGCTTCCTGCCCTGGTACTCCTCCTCTGTACTCCAAAGACACTCATTAGAATGCACTTGTCTGTCTTTTCTGACTAGTCATTATCTCACCAAAAGCTTCAGAGGGTAGAAGTCCTTTGTACTATTCTTTGTGATGATAAGATTGGGCTGAATTCCTCAGATAGCAGGTTTCTGCTTATCATTTAAACAATGATAGAAAAATAAGATTAGCTTTGGAAAGCATTACACAAGCTGCTAAATGAGAACATCAATTGATGGTACAACCCCAGCTTTAAGGCTTAATAACCACATCAATGATTAGCACAACAAATGACATTGTTGCAGTAGTGGCACTTTTATCTTCGGGGTGAGCAACAGCTACTTAATTGACTTAAAGTCCACTCAATGACAGGAAACTCATATGTGGTACTGTAAACATAGCCAAATACACATGGCTTGTGAGGTCATAGACCTTAGAGAAAACCTCAAGGGTGTCACATCACTAGACAAATATAAATTCCTACTATGTGTAATATACATGGAATATAGGTCCTTATATTTACAGACAAGTATCCCAGTTAACACTCATTGAAGAAACTTCATTTTCAACAGAGACTATTACAGCATTCCACAACTGGTCATACACAGAGATTGTCCAAGCCTAAGTGGCACATTTATGATGCAACCTCTATACCTAAAGCTATTGGAACATAGAACAAGGGATGAAGAGAACACTAATGCATCTCTCAATTCTCATCAATGAAGCTCCCTCATGAAATAGAAGATGAGGAACACAAAAGGTCCCAATGGACAAAGCATAGAGAATAAGAACCTTCAGAGTGTGGCCCCTTAGACAGGACTCCTATATTAAAATCCACCCACCCAGGGCTTAGGAACCATTACGGAAGAGGGGGTTCGAAAGATTGTAATAGCCTGGGAGGAGGTGCCTGACCATATGGAATAGTCCTACAGGCTCCTAGCACCTTTCTCATATGAACTACAACTATGGTGTCAGCTTGTACAAGGCCCGTGCAAATACAAGCAGACAAAAATGCAGCACAGAACTGTGGAAATGGGAGGAGGCCCCGATCTTAGTGGAAGAATTATTGGCACCTGATTACTGGTGGGCGAGGAAGAGCTGATTTTATTAAAGGGAGGGACTCTGTATAGACTGACTAGACCCTAGTGGATGAACTTGCACCGAGAGACATCTGGGGACACTAACCTGACAAGATAGGCCTTAACACAAATGACAGAATGCATGAATTCTGGGGGCGGGGGGTGCCAATGGAGAAGGGAGTATAAAGATGATTAAAATGTTCTGTATGAAATACACAAAAATTCAATTAAAAATTAAAAAAAATAAGCCAGGCCCGGCCAGATAATTCACAGAAAAAAAGGCAAAGCATGCTGTGCTTTGTTATGCAAATCAGCCTGATGCTAATCATCTGTCAGGTGAGGGTTCTGAACCACTGGGGAAAGACAACAGGGACAAAGCCAAAGTCTGCCTTGAATCAGATGACTGGTGGGAAAACATGGCTTGAACCTGTGACCAAAGAGCAATTTCTCTTAATTACTGTCCCCAATTCTTATTTAGTTAACACACCCAGCTTTCCTGCCTTCCTGCATCCTGCCTTTCATAGTGTCTCTTATACAAGCTTTCTGTAGGTTGAAAAGGAAAGAGGCATGTTGAAAACTGCAAGTTGCTCATTTATGTTGCAGTGAGGACAGAAGGTGGGGTTAAAAGGAACACTGACCGGAGTTCAGTGGATGAACTTGTACCTAGGGATATCTGGGTACAAATGCTTGACTATGGATAGGCCTTAATATATATGACGGAATGCTATATGGGGGTGCAGATGGAGGAGGAGGATTTAAATTTGATTAAGATTTATTATATTAAATGCACAAAACTATTCCCCTCCTTCCCTGAAGCCCTTGAGGGATGGATGTAAGTTCCATTTGCCTTTCTATATAGTCTTGCTTCAAATGCAACTCATTGTAACAGACTGAATTGTAAGTTTGGATGGCTTCTAATGAGAAAGTTCAAGCCAGAAGACCACCCCTCAGGCAAGGATTACACATTTAACATTATCAAATCGAGGGCTTATAAATATCCAGTATATACTGACTGCGGAAGTTGAGCCAGTCAGCTGCAGTGCCTGGTTAGCTTTCTTTCCATGGATGTGCTTGCCATGAACTTCTGACTTCTGATTCCCACTGTAGGCATTTTATATCATGGGATAAACAATAGTAACCTCTGTTGGAAATTGTTTACCTTCTAGCTGTTCTCAAGGACATGGATTGTTTGACTGTTCTTTTCCCTCCCTGTCAGTCAAGGGGACCTATCCTTGGACAAGGGATCTTTGAAGACCCTTTACGTCAAACATGCCTGAGTCTGAATCCTACTTCCAGAGCCAGCTCCTCAGTGAGCTCAAACAGCACATGACAACTTACCACTATACATTTACCATGACAAAGTGCTTTGACCCAATTCCTATAGGAATCTGAGACACGAAAAAGAGAATGGCAGAGGCTTATGGCTACCCAAAGTGCTGAGACTAAGTGGTTGTTGAGTACTGGAGGCATTTATATCACCCCCTCTAAGACTCAAAGAACACCTCAGAAGAGGGATCAGAAAGAATGGAAAAGTCTGATAGGGAGGAAAGCTTTGAAAGGCTAGCTTCTGGATAGGATATAGCCAATTCAACCATGAACTCCCAGCAGTAGTGATTACCAACACTGGGCCTGCACAAAACTGGGTTTGTCAACACTGAGTCGTGGATAGGAATATAGGTTATGTGACCCTACCTCTCCCTGGGGAAACAGGGGTGATTTATATATGCTGAGGTAGGGAGAGTCATTTTCTTCAGTTATCTGCCAACTGGTGTGCCCACCAGACTCCAATTAGTTCCATGCCCAGGCTCACACAGATGGCTCTTTTGAAATGCAGTGATCACAAAACAGAAGAACAAAGACAAGAATTCATGAAAGAGATTTATAAGAAGGGAAATTGTAGACTGGCTTGAGGGAAATCAGAGAGGGTGAGGGGTGAAAGAACTAAGGATGTATTCTATACATGTATGAATTATCAAATATTAAAATTAAGAAAGAAAGGAAATGGGTCACCATGGACAAACAATCCAAATCTGTCAGCTCCACTCAAACTTCCACCTGACTACAGATGTAGAAAGCCCAGTTGAGATCAGCCAAAGCTTGGTCATATCAGTAGAACTAACAAGCTAGTTAGTGATTGCTCTTTCATAAACTAATAAGTTGTTCTTTGAAAACCTTACATTTTGGGGAGAGTTTACTAGGCAGCAGAGCTTGACAGAACATGATTTTTACAATTAGCTTACCACTCAGTCAGATTAAGAGAAGCTTGAAAGCTTCAGAGTAGAATTCATCTTCCCACTACTCATCCATAAAGGGCAGGGAGCATCTAGAAATGTTTTTTTCCTTGAAGGAAGAAAGAAGAAAGAATAGAATCCTTAGCAATGCTAAAGAAAGTCATAGATGAGTGAAGGAATATGTCCATACTAGCCTTTAATGTACTCATACTAGCCAATAAAATGGTGTAATTTAATGACTGTCATGCTGGTAACTAAATTCCAAAAAAAAAAAAAAAAAATCATCTTACATTGGGAGGCTTTAGAGAGGGAGGAAACCTGCAGCTTCTTACAGGAGTAACTTTTTCTAGGACTACACAAATAGAAGAAAATATAGAATTCTCTCTCTCCATGAACCTATGGAAGGAAGAAAGAACAAACCACTTGTCTACTGTGGGCAGTAACAATGACAATGCATTGAGGACTTTCCACATACGATCACTATATGCTAGAGGTTCAGCAGATAGTCTGATACTTGTCCATTAAAGTAAATTCAAATTAGGCATCATAAATTATGGGAACTGGGAATTCGAATCTATACTCAAGTGTGATAATATATCATCTCAAAAGGTTTTAATAACTGTTCTATGATTACTAAGGAAGTAAATGTAAGAACTAGACTAGACTCACAGTCTTCACTAGATGAAGGTCGAGCGTCTTGCCTTTTATTCAAGGGTCAATGCATCATCATGTGCTGAAGGATCTTATATAATGTGTGTGTGTTTCTGTTAGTTTCTCTAGAAGAACACACATGAAAGATGTCAAAGATGTCACTGACAGTTTGAAAGAGAAGGTGTATCCAGTTCTTTCCTGTTGTGATGAAACACCACAACCAAAAACAAGTTAGGGAAGTGTCTATTTTGGCTTGGGGTTCCAAAGGGGTAGAATCCATAATGGCAGAGAAGATATGGCATGGTGGCAGGAGCAGGAGGCTGATTGGTTACATTTTATCTCCACACAAGTGGCAGAAAGAATAAGCAGGAAGTGGGGTGAAACTATAAAACTTCAAAGCCTACCTTAGTGCTATACTTCCTCCAGCAAGACTGTATCTCCTAAAGGTTCCATAACTTCTGCAAACAGTGCCACCAACTAAGGTCCAAATATTCAAATTACAGGAGTCAGTGGGAGTGGGGCAGTTCTTATTCAAACCACCATGGAAGGTTTCTTGAAGAAAGTAATATAAGCACTGATATCAAGCTGATCAAGCTAGAGAATAAATACCTGTGTCTCATGTTGTCTTCTTTTTTTTGAATGTATTTAGTGTGTGTGTGTGTGTGTGTGTGTGTGTGTGTGTGTGTGTGTGTGTGTGTGTGTGTGTGTGGTATGCACATGCCATGGTACAGCTGTGGAGGACAAAGGAGAACTTGTAGCTGTTGGATCTTTCCTTCCATCATGTGGGTGCTGAGGATTGAGCTCAGGTTACCAGGCTTGGTGGAGTGCCTGTAACCAATGGACAATTTACGCTAGCCATCTAATTGCCTAACTCAAGTTACACTGTCTTGAGATCACAAAGCCATCCATACTCATTGCCCTTTCATTACCCAGTTTCTGACCCGGTCTGTCACTAGTTCATAATGCAAAGGTCTTCCCCTGCAGGTAGCTGCCTTCTCCTTCAAGTTCTTCTTCTTGTCAAAACTTCCCCTTCCTTTTCTTATTGTCCAAATAAATAACCTGCCAGTTTAGAGCCATACTTACATTTCTCTTGCCTTTCTTTTTGCTCAAAGGGAAGGATTCAACCAGCTGATGAAGGGACTTTGCCAAAAGGCCAGTGACCTTCATTCTTTGAGCAGAACAGCAATCACAATTCGCCAAAGGCACACACAACTCAGTGATTTACGCTGTACATTACGCTGGAAGTGCAGCCTCCTTGGCCTTACTACAAGCCATTCTGTCTAAACTGGATGTTCTACAGAGAGTCAATGAAGCAAAGAAAATAAAGCTAAGGAAATGAGCAATTTCCTTTGATAGATGTCATCAGGGTCTCACAGAACACTGGGACAAGCTAAATTATTCCATGTAGGAATGCAACTTAGATAGTAACACAGATTGAACAAAATCTAATCAATGTGTTCTTCTTAGTTTAATATTCTTCAAGACCCAACAGCCCCCAACCCTGAAACTCTGGTTATTTTATGACAATATTATCAACTGGTAATGAAAAAAACAATTTGAAGGAGAAGCTCTTACTAAGTCTTTTCATGTTTAAATTACAAGTGTTACAATTGTAACATGACTTAATAAAGGGTTCTGAATGCTACATCATTATATTTACATTTAATGGATGGATCAGAACAAAAGTGATATCCATTTTTTGTATCAATCTTTTAAATATTTTTATTGATTCCTTGAATATTTCATACACTATATTTTGATCATTTTGAAGCCCCCTCCCACATCTCTGCCACCATAACACTAGTTCCAACAACTTCAGGCACTCTGTTATTATTTATTTTTTAAAGGCCTAGTTAGTCTAGTTTGTGTCCTCCAAATGTTCATAGGTTTGGGTTCATCCCTTGGAGTCTGGTCAACCTGCTGGACATCACAAGCTTAAAGAAAACTGACTCTCCCTTTCCCAGAAGGTACCAATTACCAATAGAACCTGATATAGGACTGGTGTTTCTGGTCCTGCTACCCCATCCATGCTGGGGTTTGGTCTGTCTTGGGCTTGAATAGATCTTGTGTATGCTGTCATAAGTGCTATGGCTTCGTAGCAACCACCCTATCATGTCTGGACAATTTCTTTGTATTCACCCACAACTTTTGTCTCTTACAGTCTTTCTAACCCTTCTTCTGCAATGATCCCTAATCCTTTGAAGAGAGAATGTGAGGTAAATATCACAGTGAGGGCTGGGCACTCTACAGTCTCTTATTATCTGCACATTGATCAGCTGTGGGTTTCTGTATTAACCACCATCTGCTACAAAAACAAGCTTCTCTATTGAGAACTGAATGGTGCACCAATCTATGGGTATAACAGTAAGTCATCAGGAATCAGTTTAATACTATATCTATTTAGCAGAATAATAGTGGTAGGATTTTGTCTATGGCCATTGACCTGTTTAGCCCCAAGTTCTTGGCCCTGATGACAGGGTTATATATGGGCTCACTTTTGTGAAGTAGGCCTTAAATCCAATCAGAAGATGTTTTGTTACTCCCATAGCATCGTGCCATTACCGTACCAGTAGGCATATCTTGCCATGTCAGTTCTCACTGTAGCCTGCAGAGTTCACAGCTGGGTAAATTTGATGATAACTATTCTCTTCTGGTAGCATGCATAGCATAGCACCTTTTAATATTATGAAAGCTAGCCAGCACATCTGCTTTGTGGTCAGAATCACCTTTATTTCTCCGTGTGAGCTGCATAATCCACATCATGTAGTATCTTCAGAAATAAAGTCTTACCACCAAGTTCTGGAGGGTAAACAAGAGAAAGGGCAACAGCCAGCATTGTTTGAGGGGTTATGGGAACCTTCTGGTCAACAAATCCAAAAGGACTCCATACCTCATATTAGATGTTTTATTTGCTAGCCTATAGTGTCTGGTAGGGTTTTGGAATCCTATTATTGGGTAACTACATTTAGACACTTTAATGTTGCAAATGTAGATATTTTAAGAAGTTTCTGTGCTAATGGGTTTCCACGTGACTTTTTCTAAAGGCCTTTCATGTTAGCAATCCCTCTCCTTACTGCTTCCTCTGCTCTGCCCTCCCACCTTCATCTCATTTTTCCCTTCTCCCTTTATATCACTGCATTCTATCTCCCCTCCCATGGAGAACCCCCAACCCCTTATTAGTGTCCTGACCCCTTTGGATTTTACATTGATAACTATCTAAAGAATTAAAGGTAGCATCCACTGATGAGAGAGAACATGGGATCTTTGTCTTTCTGGTCTGGGTGACCTCATCAGGATGACTGTTTCCAGTTCCACCCATTTACCTGTGATTTTCATAATTTCATTTTTCTTACTAGTTGAATAATATGTCAAGTTTTATTTTTTTAAATGTTCTAAAGAGGATTACCTATAACACTTTAGTACAAATCACTCGTAAAACTTTTGATTTAGTTTGTAGACAACTGCTACTACCTTCCCAGATCACTTTGTCTTTAGGATTCTGCTTTTGACTCAAAACTTTGTTTGAAAATCAATGTAAATATAAACCACGTGTCAGGTAGAAAATGAAAAATACCTCTTGCATATGTCCCACTTGTCTTACATTCCCATTACAACA
>NW_008357033.1:364633-367068 GCF_000622305.1 Nannospalax galili | reverse complement strand
TAGTTTTATATAAAACTATATGAAAGGGATTAAAAGAGTTTAGAGAGCATCCCAGTACTGCGAAATAGTAATTGGTTCAATGTGATCTTTTTGATTATATGAAAGACATGGACGCTACCAAGACATTTACATTTCGCATACTTATTAACTCATTTATTTCTGTGCCTCTTCCATGGAAGAGGCACAAATATGTAGGTTGGCCTGCAGAATGTTATAAAAATACTGGTATTGAATACATGTTTGATTAGATTCAAGCCAAGTCATTCACAGAACAAATTGCTAAGAATATATATAATCCATTGGATCCAGGAGGATAAGAGTCCATATGGTGGGAAGGCATGGTGGGAGGCAGCCTGAGAGAGCTGAGTACCCATGTCTTCAAGTAAGCACAGGAAGCAGAGAGCAAGACTGCAAATGGGACTTGGCTATGAACTCCCAAAACCTGCCCCCAAAGAAGTGCTTCCTCCAGGAAGGCCACACTTCCTAGGGATTCCATGACCCTCTCAAAACAGCATTGCCAACTGACCATGTGTTCAAATACCTGAACCTATCTAGGACATTTTCATTCATATCACCACAGAAATCAACCCTTATACCAACCAGAACACTTAAGACTCCTAGGAGATTTGTATTTCATCTTCTGAATCTACTATCCACTTGTGGAAAGACTTTCTCTCTATGTTACTGTGTTCATGTGTATGATTCTTCACTTTTAATAAAGTCTGGTGATATTGTGTCTGAAAAAAAGGGCCCATTTTCTGTCAATAAAGAGAAATGTTAAGACATGGAGAGAGAGAGAGGAGAGATAAATAATGCCTAGTTAGTGTTAAAAAAAAAAAACAGAGGGAATTGTATTCATACAAAAACCTACCGACAAATTACACCTACAATTTGTCTACATGAGTCCGTGTGAATAGCTGGAGGGTACATAACAAGAAACGGTACCAAATAGGGGAAAAATTCCTTTGAATTGTTGGCCAGGGTAGTTCAAGAGACTCCAAAAATTATAAAGGCTATTGCCACAGCCCTTGAATGCCTCCCAGAACTTGAAGGTAAGACCCTGTTTTTGAAGATAGAACATACGTCAGACACAGGATTTGGAGCAATGATGCAAACTGACCTGGAAACCACCTCCTCTGAAGGCTAGCTCTCATAGCTTTGGAGAACACGATACAATCTGCTGAGGGAGAACACCAATTGTTGGTCCAACCGCAGCTTCAAGGCTTAATAATCATTTCAATGACTGGTGCAGCAAACAACACGGGTGCTGTAGTGGCACTTTTATCTTGGGAGTAATTAACAGCTACCGAATTGGAATTCAAGCCCACTCAATTGTAGGAAACTCATGTGTAGTACTGAAAACAGCCAAATACACATGACTGGAGCGGTCTTATATCTTAGAAAAAACATCAAGCTTGTCACATCCCTAGACAAATGTAATCTCTTACTATGTGCAAAATATAGATCCTTATATTTACAGACAAGTATCCCAGTCACCACTCATCAAAGAAGCTTCTTTTGCAACACATGGAGACCATTACAGATTTCCACAACTGGTCACACATAGACAATGTCTGTGAATTTCCCAAGTCTAAGTGGTACATCTATGATGCAACCTTTACACCTAAGATTCATGGAACATAGAACAAGAGGTAAAGAGGACATTAACACTTCTCTCAGTTCTTATCAATGAAGCTCCCTCATGCAACAGAGGGCCAGGAACACAAAAGGTCACAAATGGCCAGAGTGTGAAGAGTAAGAGTCTTCAGAGTGTGGGTCCTTGGACGGGACTCCTATATTAAATTCCACACATCTAGGGCTCAGGAAACACTGCAAAGGAGGGAGAAGAAAGATTGTAAGAGCCATGGAGGGGGCTCATGTCAGTATGGAAATAGAGTCCTACAGGCTCCTCAGACCTTGTTCATATGAACCTACAGCGATGGTGTCAGCACGCACAAGACCTATGCAACTCAAGCAGACAAAAACCCAGCACAGAACAGTGGAAATGAATAGCAGATCATAATTTTAGTTGAAGAATTAGTGGCAGCTGATTACTGCTGGATGAGAAAGAACTGGTTTTCTTTAAGAGAGGGACTCTAGATATGTTGCCTGGACCCCAGTGGATAAGCTTGCACTGAAGGATGTCTGGGGACACTAAACTTCACATGATAGACCTTAACATAAATGACAGAATCTTGGAATTCCAGTGGCGGGGGGCAGTGGGAGGGTGCCAGTGGAGCCACAGGTATAAAGACAATTAAGACTGATTGAGATGTTCTGTATGAAATGTACATAAACTTATTTTACAAAAAATAACCCAATCATTGATTATATAAGGTGATGTGGACTATGGAGAATGAGTTGTCAGAATAATCCACCACCTAATGATTTTAATGAGAGTTTTTACTTCTAAGAGGATAGTTGTTAATACCTTT
>NW_008357033.1:362815-364600 GCF_000622305.1 Nannospalax galili | reverse complement strand
TATATATATGCTATATATATGTTCCATAAAGAGACCTGGAAAACATTCTAATAGTAGTACATTTACTTACTACAATTAAGAAACTATATTGAGAAAAAAAATAAATTTAGAGAATAAAACATATCTGAAAAGTATTTCCAAAGTGTTCATCTGAAATAAAAGAAGGGACAGATGAATTTATATGATGCCAAAATATATGACTTTCTTTAAGAGAGTCTAATTAAATTTGGGATGATGCAAGTTTTACAATATAGTAAATCTATTTTTATAGACACTATATTTTCCAATTTGAATCACTATAAGCCAATTTCCAAACACATATATTTATAGTATTATATGATATCCAGCAATTTGTGTACAAAATCATGAAGTATTTATCAGGTGAATAATGTATGCCATAAACTTTATTGAGTTACTATTTATTTTATTTTATATTTGACAGAGTTTTCCCATGAAGCCTAGCCTTGTTTAGAAGTGCAATTCTTCTGTCTTAGACTCTCAAGTGTTGTAATTATAAGTATGTGCCATCATGCCTGGTGATGTTTATTTCTCCACTTTATCTACAAAAGTAAATTAAAATGGAGATTCAGATGAGTAGCTAACCAATGAAATATCTTGTGGGGGGGACTTGAATTAATAAAAAATAATCAGAAGTCTAAATTTGCCTGTGTTGTCTAATTTGATATTCTAATTTTTGCCCAGTTTACATTTTTCCCCATTTCTATTGACCTGTGTTCACAGAGATTTTTCTAAGGTCCAGATACATAAGATAAAATTAGGCATGTATATGTCTGCTTGGTGTATGCATCCATTCATTGTACTTTCAGTCAGTAAATGTAAAAATGCCTCCCAAATGGTGTATAATAAAAAGGTTTACACTAACAATGTAATAACTTGCTACTCTGTGCCAGATAATTCATAGGCTGTAACAAACACAGGTTGATTGGCAGAAGTGGTCCCTTCTATCAAGAAGATCTTATAGGCTTCTGAATGAAGCTTATGTTGAACGAGTACCAATGAACTGGTTAGTGTTTCTGTGAAGAGCCAGTCTCCTCCAGTTTAAAGGTTTTCACTCTAACATCACCCTCTATGTGAGGATCTCCCTACATCAATTCCTGCCTTCCTTTCTTACATATATTATTTTCCTCCTTAGAGAATCATTCTCATCAGCTTACTCCTGACAGTTCACCTCTCATATCTGCATTTATTATGCTTTCTCTGACAACAGCCTCATCTCAGTCTCTTTGCTTTCCTATGCAGATTTCATTCCACCAAAGCATTTCTTAAAAATAACACTGACAACTTATAATCATCGAACATCAATGGTCAACACTCAGTCTTCTTACTGGACTTGCTATCCAGATTACTTTCTTCTCCTTCATACATTTTCTTTAATTGCATTAAGGATATTAAAAGGTAGTCTCCTTATCTCACGGGACTTTCATGCCCAGTGTGATATGCTATTCCTCTGCAGTGCTCATACATCTGAAATTTGTGAACCCCAGAATCAGACCATGGCTATCATTTATTTTCTATCTGCCCTCAGTCTTTTGGGCACTTCATAGCTTAGTATTTACCAGTATGCAAATGAACTCTAAATCTTTAGCCTTCACTTCATCTCTTTCCAACCATGGGTTATTAAATTCTCCTCCCACCTGGAATCTTGGCTTGTAACATGATATAAATCTACCTAAAAACTGAACTTATAATATTCTCCTTAAAACCTTGTCCATTCTTCTGCCTTTTCTTACCAAAGATCAAGATCAAGACGACACCCTTCCTCCT
>NW_008357033.1:354779-362774 GCF_000622305.1 Nannospalax galili | reverse complement strand
CCTCCTCTTCTTCTTCTTCTTCTTCTTCTTCTTCTTCTTCTTCTTCTTCTTCTTCTTCTTCTTCTTCTTCTTCTTCTCCTTCCTCTTCCTCTTCTCCTGGTCCTCCTTGTTGTCCTCTTTTTGACACAGTGTCTCTTTATATCCCCAGTTGGCCTGGAACTTACTATGCAGACCAGATCTCACAGAGATATGCTTCCCTAAATGCTGGGATTAAAGACAAGCACCACCATGCCTGGGCAGCCATTCTTATAACTGTTCATACTGACACTTTACAGTTATCCTCAACTCTATTCTAGCTACATATTTGCTAGGTGATATCCTCAAAACATGTTTTAAAAGTATATCTACCTCTTCTCACTGCCTCTGCTAAATCCCTAGTGTGAAACCTCAGCATCAAGTCCTCACACTTGCAATAGCTTTGACTTTGTAGTCCAGCTCCATCTTGTGCTCTTCCCCCAGTTTATTCTCCTTTCAACATCTGCAGTTCTCCATTTCACTCACAAGAGTGAGAGTTTTCATTATAGCCTGGAAGTGCTTGTGAAATCTGTTTTTATCTTTCTGATATCATCTCCTATTATTGTCCCCCAACTTATTTTTTCTGGGCGTGTTGCCTTTGTTAATATTTCTGGAACATATCAAGTACACCCCTGCCTTGATATCATTACAATGACTGTTCTTTATGCCTGGAGATCTCTGATAGAAAGTGTTAGAGCTTTCCCTAAAATATGGATATTGTTCTAATGCTTCCCCAGCTATTTTTATTAGCTTACTCTATATGAACAGCTACAACAAAATACCATCCAGCCATGTGAATTAAATGACAGATATCTATTGCTCACAGGTCTTTGCTATGAGATCAAAAATCAAGGCACCAGCAGACTCCATGTATGATGAGGAGCCTTCTTGCTGGGAAATAGATAGAAAGGACCAGGGAAGCTGCACAAGATAACTTTTATAAGGGCTCTGATTTCCGTTTATGAGGACTCAGGCTTCACAGCCTACTCTTCTCTCCAAAGCTTGACCTTCTAATACTAACACATTAGTGATTAGCATTTCATCTGTGAATTCTGGCGAGACCCAAGTATTCAGAACATACCGACTAGTTCTAGTAATTACAGGTTGCATCAACTGATTCTCATTAAAAAAATAGTCTCCTATATTATACTTTATTTATATTTTTACTATATTTATTCATTTGTTATTATTATTATTATTACTCTTGTGTGTGTTTGATGTATGCGTGAATGTGTACATGTGAGTGTGTACATGTGAAGGGAGAGTTTGACAGTAGGTGTCTTCCTCGTTTACTCTCCATGGTATTTTTTGAGGGAGAATCACATACTGACTCTGGAACTTATAGTCTGGCTGGGCTGACTGGACAATTAGCAGTAGGGATCTTCCTATCTGGGTGGCCCCACCCTCTGTCCAGCACAAGGTTACAGACAAGTGGCATACTGCCTTGCTTTTATATGGTGCTGGAGAACTCAGGTTCTCCTGAATGGTTGGCACGTTACCCAATGAGCCATCTCCCCAAACACTCAGATGTTCCTGCCCTGTATTCCATACTCAGAAGATATTAGAATTCTTAGGTGTTGATATTAAAAACAGACTTAAAATGACCCAGAAAGTTTTGTTTAACATGCTAACCCTGGTTTTTAATTTCAATTATTTAACACACAAATCCGATATAATAAAGCTGAGTGGTTTTATTTGACATAATAATCTATTAACATAACTTAATTTGGGGCTTTAATGGTTCCAATAATGTATGAAAAATATTTTTTCAGCCTATCCAATACTTCCCAGTATCCAGCACCCCAATTAGGGACATATGTAAGGCAACATCAATCTTAGGTTCTTAAAATTTGAGGTAAACAGCATCATGAGACTGATATAAATAAGTATTCCACAACTAAATAATGGGAGATGCAAGCAGGGAGAGAGTGCTGGAGGGGGACACTTGCGAAAACTAGAGGAACATTTTGTCACCTTTGCATCCAATAACAGGTAGGGGTTTTGCAGTCTGAACTCATTAGTTTGTAATTCTAGAATTGGTACTTCTTAACTTTTTCACCTTTGGCAAATTACAAACTATTTCAGACCCCTCATTTCCTAGGAGTGAACTATGCACAATATTACCCACTTTATAAAACGGTTGTCTTCTTAGCATGGAGTGGGATTAAACTGTGCAAAACATCTAGATACTGCTGGAATTTGGCAGGCACTGATATGCGGTGTTTCTTGTCATTGCTGCCTTAATTCCCAATGTTCTTAGCCTCAGATTGGGTGGCAATGTTGTGACTCGGTATTCTTCAATCATTTCGCTTAGTCATTGTTATCACATTCCAAGTAACTATAAAATCCCTTTGATATACTACTGTCTCTGTTTATTTCTTACTCTCAGTGAGATATTTCTGCTGCAGGCTGTGTGGGCAGGGGTGGCTGTGATCTATGAGTTACTCAGTCACAAAGCTATCATCCAAATGTCTCCTGACTTCCTCCAAGCCTGTGAGCCAGTAGACACAGTCTGCATGTCAATGTGGGGAAGAAAGTGATTCAAAATTCTTTCAGGTATGTTTGCAGCATGACTACCGCAATCTCATTGATTACACTAATCTGGACAAGCTAACGATGGGGATATAGGCTCAATATTTTATGGAGACATGTAAAATGTTACAGAGCCAAGTCCGTATGTGGTAGGGAAGGATAGCTTTTGGAGGCTAATTCAACATTCAATAATGGTCTACACTGAAAAGAAGAGCAATGACATTGAAAGTCCAATCCCTTTCGTTTATACATATACTTGAGGAGCAAAAAAAGAATATGATACCAAATGGAAAGTAACTTTAATAGGCTTAAGTAGATTTCAGTGTATGACATTTATGATATAAAAGGAAGATGTAATAAGACCGGCTAGAATTATTTTCTTGGGATTCAGAAGAAAATATAAATCCGTAGGGTTTAATTAAAATTTTTTAAAAAATATTTTGTGTATCTTCCTCTTGCTACATATCCCAGACTGACCAAGCTTGAACTGCAATACTCCTGCCTCTATCTTCTGAGTGTGGGGATTATATGCATGTACCACCACACCCAGATAATGCTATCATTTGTTTATATACATCATAGCAGGCTATATTAGCAGTTAATTAAAAGCTAGCACAGGTTGTCATGATAAATGAAAACAGAGAACATGTAAGAAAGGAGAATTAAGATATGGACAATTAGGGCTATAGAGACAGCTCAGTAGTTCAAGCAATGTGATAATTTTGCAGTAGATCAGGGTTCAGTTACCAGTACCCACATGGAAGCTCACAACCATCTGCAACTCCATTTTAGGGTATCTGATGCCCAATTCTGGCATCCACAGGCACTGCACACACATGGTACGCATACATACACACAGTAATACTTATAAAATAAAATGAGATATGCACAAAGAACAATAATACAAAATGGAAAGCAAGACAGAGCTTGCGCAGCTTCTGAGAGTAGTGACTATCTTCACTGAGGTGTGTACATATGCTATAGAAATCAGTTTTACAGATCTATGAATTTTATAGTAAACAATAATGCACAAAGGAGGCTCTGGCTGGAATTAATTTGACTGGGTATTAAAACTGGGTGTGACATAATTTTCTATTATAATTC
Source organism: Nannospalax galili (assembly GCF_000622305.1). Lineage (NCBI taxonomy): Eukaryota > Metazoa > Chordata > Mammalia > Rodentia > Spalacidae > Nannospalax > Nannospalax galili. Next base: position 359,123 of record NW_008357033.1, on the reverse strand, counting down.
TAAGTGACTGGTGAGATGAGGATGTCAAGCTCTTTAAGAGTAAAGAGAATCTGGCCTGTGAGGAATGGGCTCCCCAGAAAGCAGCATTAGACAGGCAAGAGAACCAGGACAGGATGCAAATTCAAAGATAAAAGATTTGCATAAGTCATCTGAATCCACACAGCTATTATCTCAAAGTCATTATTTCTTGCCAACCAGTAATAATTTTATTTGCTTGGATAATCACACACAAGCCCATGCTTTGGACGAATATTTTTCATTTCATCTAATGAGGAACTGGAGAGGAAATTCATTTTTTTCCATTGACAAGTGCTTAGAAAAACATTATAACTTTGTTCATAAGGTCAATCAGTGAAATAGACAGAAAATTGTGTACTTGATTTAATGTTATTTCATCATTAGAAACTAGCCAAACCATGACTGATTAGGTTCCAAAGGAAGATTTTCCATTTCCTATTAACTTGTTTACTTTCTGTTACTCTGTTGTACACAAAGATGCAGGTGAATTTTTAGTCAGGAAGTGAATGCTAAGGTCCTGACCACATTTTTTTTTTTTTTTTAGTTTTCCCAAAAATTTTATCCTAAGTAATGAATAGGATTTCCCAAGTTTAATTTATATCAGTATCACGATAGCTGACTATATTCTCTATAAAGAGAGGAATGGCTCTTAACACCAAATACAATAGTATGGTAAAATCACATGAACTCTTCAAACAAACAGACCAAAATGAGTTAGATTGTCTTTAACATTTTTTCATATTTATATATTCTGTGTATGTTTGGGTACGTGTGTGTGTGTGTGTGTGTGTGTGTGTGTGTGTGTGTGTATGAATGTCACAGCATGCATGCAGAGGTCAGAAGATAACATGTGGAAGTGATTTCTCTCTATTTTTCATGAGTCCTGGGGATTGAAGTTAGGTTTTCATACTTGGTGTCATGTGCCTTTTCCTGCTGTGTGATCTCATGGATCACATGGATCTTAGTGACAGTGAGACAGGCTCTCAGTATGGAGCCCAGACTGGGTTCAAATTCACCGTCTTCCTGTTACAATCACCCTGGGGCCTGGTTTCAAGCATACTTCACAATGCTTGGCTCTAAGTCCCTGAGTATGCTTCTCAAATATAAACATTTTAAATTATTTAACATGTAAAATATATGGATCCATAAATGTATTTATGTAAGTCAAATCTTTTCCACATGACCCATATGATCACTCTATCATTAGCAGTGGCTCTCAACACTTGTTTAAAAATATTTCTCCCCTTCCACTAAGCTCCATGTTGGAAATATCTGGGTGCTAAGCTGTTGAGCGCAAAATGTAAACTGGAAATCATGAACTCATTGGATCACAAACTTTGTTATACATATGACTATTGTATTAACAATTCAGAACTACTCTTTCCCACTTGTCTATTCCTTTGGAGTAAGCTACTACTTTCTGTAGACATTATTCTCCATACGGCTACGGCATACTTAATTATATCTGATTTCAATATACTGCCAGCTTTGCTATTTATTGGCAATATTCTTTGATTCTGATTCTCAATTGGAATCAACAGAAGCTAGTTTTTTTTTTTTTCCTGGAAATAAACTGAGCATTTTCTTTAAAAGACATTGACTGTCTCATCGGGATATTGGGAGGGCAAGGAAATGATGTCACAGGCTAAGAAATGAGGCTAAGACATGTCTTTCTATATCTTACATCAGACCATATTTGATCTGAAAAAGTTTGGAAGAGAATAGAGAACTTTTTGAACTTACAATTTTCTAAGCTTACTTGAGTTTGGAATAGTTTGTAAAGGATTCTTATATTAAGTACAGTTGGGTGCACATCCAACATGCATTTTTAATTTTCCTGTATTTCTTCACCATCTTACCTTTGTCTAGGGGTCCAAATTATTCCACACACCTTGGTTTGGGCATAGCCAGCTTTATCTCACACTTAGGCAGTTTTACTTGATGGAGACAATAAACACAGTTCTTTGGAGGAAGGTGGTTCTAGGGAATGTTCTTAAATCTTTTAAATAATTGCAAGTAAGAAGTGAGTTATATTTCTATGGAAGATATTGAGCGTAGCTACATAGCTTTTCACTTGTAGGAGTCTTGGATCTATAGAAGGGAACAGTCTGCAGACAAAAGCTTTGTTAAAACAAGCCAGAAGTCAGTGCTGAAGGCATAAACCTATAATCCCAGTGTTCAGGAGGCTGTAGCAGAAGGATGACCACTTTGCAGTCAGGCTGGGCTACATATCGGAACCTCTCTCAAAAAACCAACCAGACAGACAATAAAATAACAAAAGAACAAAAACAGCAGCAACTACCACCACTGACACAACAACAAAAAGCACATTAAAAAGTAATAGGGAAAGTCAGGTTAATGAGTCTCCAGTGAAGGGACTGACACCAAGAGGCATTAATATATAGACCTTAATAGATATAGACCATATATATATATATATTTTTTCAGACCTTAATATATATGACAGAGTACATGAAATCAGTTGGGGGCATTAGTAGGGGTGCAGGCAGGGGAAGGAGGTCTAAATAAAGTCAAAATATATTAAATGAAATTTGCAAAAATTTAATAAAAAAGAAAAAGCACAGTATCAACTCTGTATTATGCCTAAATCTATTTTTCTTTATATGAAAGAATATGTTATTTACTTAAGTTTTTTGAAACATTCTAAATGAAATGCATTAAAATGTTAAAAAACATGGTTTACAGAATTTTCTTTGGAAATAATAACTATATCAGTTCTCAATGTCCTCAACCTTGTTCTAGAAACTCTGTTCCAGTAACTTTTTTCCTCTATGTGTTTTCAAACAAAATAGTTCTGCTTCATACTTAACAGTCTGACTTTTTATATGATTGTAAAGTTGCAGCTTAGCAATCAGGCAAATAAAAGCATCTCTGAAATTTACTACATTTGTTTCCCTTCTTAGTACAACTGTGGATAAAACATCAAACTTGTCAGTGCTCCTTCAGTCACAAAACAGAGTCTAGCATTAAACTCAGCGTGAGAGAGAGAATATTGTTAGAATGTTAACCAGTTCCTAGATATGCTGTGGGAACCTTCCTTGGTAGAAATGAGACCAGAGTTTTTTGCATGAAATTAAAAAAAAATCTATACATATTTTCAGACACTCCATTTCCATATTGTAAACAAAATTTCCAAAGCTATTGCTTTTATTTAGTGCTAATTTTGCATAGTCAACTCATGATTACCTGGAAATGAACTAAATGGCTTGAGAACTAATTATGGTTTAGCACACAAAGGGCAGACAAACATTTAAACAGACAAACATTTAAAACACAGAGAATAAAAGGCATGAAACATTTGTGACAGGATAGCAATCATCAGGCACGGTGGCTCCTGAATCATGAGAATAGACCTTGGCTCACCACTCCCAACCTCAGCACCTTATAACGCTGTCCTTCTTTCCTTAGCTTCTCAGCGGGCACAGCCTTCTCCACAGGAAGGGCATGCGGGAATTCTGCACTGCTGTAAATCCAACACAGTAGCTGAGGTTACAAGAATGGAAAAACTTAGCCGGGGAAAAGAGACTGGAGAAAGAGAAGAAAAGAATCAGGGGGAAGGGCCTCCCCACATCACACCATCCTCATTTTCCCTCCTTCTCCCATTCATTCTCTGATTCAAAATTGCTTTTAACATGAAGAAAGATGGTAGATGATAGATCATAGCTAGATATACAGGTAGATGTAGAGTGTTCAACTAAATAAGTCTACAGTGAATCCAATTTAATATGCTGTAGTATTATACTTTTTGTGGCTAACAAAATATGTACAGTGATAGTACTTTTATAAAGAAAAGAGCTTTATTCCCTCATAATTTTGGAGACTGAAACTCCAAGTTTGAGCAGCCTTGCTGTTCAACCTTTGATGAGGAAACCTTTGACTGGATTATAACATACTAGAGGACATTATGACAGAACACACACAAGAAGGAAGGATCTCACAGTGAGACAGAAAGACAAAGACCAGACAGGGGCCAGGCTTCCTTTTTGATAACAGCTTGCTCCTGTAAGAAGCAACTTTGTCAGATCAGCTTTAATCCTTTTAGGAGCCACTGCCTCCAAAGATGTAATTTCTTCCCAGTAAGCTGCACCTTCTTTAAGGTCCTACTGCCTCTAATCAGTCACACTAAGAACCTTGCTTCCTGCACATGATACTTGGAAGACAAGTCATTCATTCTTACCACTGGTTCTGAGAAGTTTCTATTAAAAGACCTTGTTGAATGTACCTAAAATTTTGAAGTCCACTTTTTTTTCCTTTTTTAATCTAAGAATAATGTACTTTACCCTTGCACTATATATATATATATAT
>NW_008357033.1:335564-354703 GCF_000622305.1 Nannospalax galili | reverse complement strand
TATATATATATATGCCTTCACGTCTTTTAACACCAGTTTGGAGCTACCTGATCTCACTCTAGAGATGCAGAATGTTGTGTGAGTATATGTACTTATAATTTGTCACGCAACATATGTATGTTACAGTCATAATCTGCATTCTATCGAATTTAAAGAAAATTCATGAATTGATGATTTTTATACCTTGTCCTTCCATTTCATTTTTCTCCATTTCACCTAATCCATTCTTTATAGAACTATGTAAAAAATAATTTTCCTTCTTTTTCAAAGTTTTAAGTATCTATGAGAAACTTGAAAGATAACAAAGTGTGCATCCATCCCTATGAGTCTGTAGAACTCATGTTGTAGTCCCAACGTTCCAAATCTGTTTAAGGGTCATTTGAAAAGATGATGGCTTGCGATGTTTCCAACCTGAACAGGCCATTGAGATTTAGCTGATTTCAAGGGAAGATATTCTAATGACTCTGTTTTAAGTGTACCTGGCTGGGGCTATGCTAGCAATTCCATGCATGCCTCCAACTGAAGCCCACTCTCATTTTTCTCCCAACAACTCTAACAGCAAACATGTGAACTGCTCTGTGTTGAGCCACTTTCTCAGACAGTTCCTTGTGATTCCCAATTCCAGGTATTTGTGATTTTCCCCCAGGGACAGCCATATCCAGTGATTCTCCATGATGATAGCATGTTGCTTTGAGACTGGATTAGAAAATGGTTGTGACTTTTAACTCACTTTCTTGCACTGTCACTTGCCCATGTCTATGGAACTGAGCTGCTATGTGATGGGCAGCCCCTGGATATGTGCATAGGCTAATCAATTTATCCTGACACTTTCAAGAAGATGAGTTCCTCCAACAATTACATCAGTGACCCAGCAGGAAATTCCTTCCAGCTGGCTTAAAGAGGTATGCCACATCAAGATAATCATTGTAGATATGCTAGTACTCTAAAATCTAAAACCATGTGAAATCAGCAACATTCCAGGTAAGGGACAGTTGGCTGTGTAGAATATTTACTTGAAAAGTTTGTTGCAGCTGATGTCATTATATTAACAAAGTCAAAATTATTTAATGACTCATCCATTGGTATAAGATTTGGCAGTCATGTTGCTTAAAGTATGGACAGTGCTCCAGTTAAATGTAATAATGAAGAATTATCACTCACTATCCTAACCCTGTTGTGTGGTATTATTAGGATGCCAGGATACAAATGTAGACTTCTTAATTATCCTTAGTGGTCTGGTACACAAGCATCTAGTTTTCATTCAATCCCTCATTTTTCTTATTTTCCAAATGCCAACTCCACTAACGACATAACAAATCTATAACACGGATAAGAACAAAAAGGAGCCCAGCAATGCAAAGAAAAGCCTTTCTTTCCAGAAATACTTGGAGACATTCCAACAGGATGTAGTACAAGAACGTTCAGCTTTGACTCCCGAGAAAATCAGAATCCCATGCAAGTAACATACATTTGCCATATTAAAAAGTGCTATTGATTCTTACTATTGAATTACATTAGTTTTTATTGCTAGAAAAAAAGTTTTCGTTTGGAATAAGCAAGAATTTTAGAGATTACCTTAAAGAGGAATTAATAAGCACAGTCTTGATGAAACAAGGAGAATCTTTTCAGCCTACTGAATGCACTGTATTACCTCATACTGGGAATCTTTTAGCTCTAAATTTAGCACTTTTGAAATAGAAATGCTGATACACTGGAATGTAAATACCTGTTTCAATTCAGTCCTCATTAATCCTTTCTAGATAAAAACAAAATGTGTATCAAAGCTGAAAATAAATATTCTATGTGCACCAAATGTCATTTGGAATAAATGTCATAAAATTCCATTAATATGTCATTCACATTTCAATACCTTGTATAATTTATTTATAATAGCAACCATCTTGCTCCGTCATGGTTTCTTCTACACCAAAGAAAAACTGCCAAAATTGTCTATTAAACACTGAGTGTGTCATCAGTAGGTTCAAAAGTAGGACAATGATTTAGCACTCAATAACACCAAAGTAACTTCTAATTATGTATGTGGTATTCTGCATAATTTTATCTGCTGTTAATAAAAAGTATGTAATAATTATTTGAGGAGCATAGATAACATAATGCATAAATATATGTATGCATATAATATCTGTGAAGCAGAACTCGTGTTTCAGATGAAGATACTGAGATGGAGACCCACTTGCTGAGGGTCATATAACTAGAGAAGTAGTTGACAGAGCCAGGACTTGAACTCAGGGCCATGTGAATCTCAAGGTCCATATTTCTTTCCCCTTGTGTTTGATGACATCTGTTTCTGACTATTCTCAACACCATCAGTTTTCCATATCCAAAGTTAGCTGCTCAAATGGAAGAAGCCAGCCTGAGGGCGATCTGGGCATGGCTCCTACTATTTTTCTAACAACAATTGACAGATATGGATATGGCAGGAACACATTACTATTTCTTTCCATCATGTCTCCAGGAGCCAGAAACTGTAGAATCTGGATGCAGATGTCCCAGTTTTGGGTACTATAAGCCTCAAGAGTGACAGAAAGTGTTTCTTATTGACAAATCATGAGTTCAAGAGAAGCAAGCCTCACAGAACAAATAAGCATCATCTTCTACTGTATGGTTACATTTTTTCCACTCCAGATGTTTAAAACTTTGAATGCAAAAGAAGTTGAGTGCTGTTAGCACAGAAAGATGGAAGTCGTACGCCCTAAGTTTGTAACTCACAACTGACAAAGACACATTATCTTTTCTGGAGAGAGGAGGAACAGGCAGGGACTGAGGTGTGTGTGTGCACACACAGGCACACAGGAGACAGGCGTGGGTGAGAACACAGTTTCTTCAGGAACCAATGCTTTCCAGCTGCATCCTTTAGCTCTACCCACACAAAGCTTTGGGAAAGCACAGAATTAACAGGCATTTTCTTTGAAAGAAGATAATGAATTATGTCAGACTTTGTGAACTAAGGCACTGTTTAAAGAAACCAAAGCCAATACTGCATAGACTTCCCTGTACATTAAGAAAGAATGCAGACTTGATTATAGTTTCTGTTTTCTTTCAACCATTACTCACATATTTCTTAATGTCAATTTCTTTCTTCTGTATTTCCTGGGAGTTGATTTGAATTTAGCATTAATAAGCCTGGCAGCCAGGTATAATACCTATTGCTTTTATGCATTCATTATATTCAGACTTTTATTTATTTTATTTGAAAGGTGGCAAACATTAAGTAGAAAAAAGAAAACTTGTTAGGTTACACTCTATCTTAGGAAACATGAGAGACATTGTCTAGTTGTCAGACTGAACATTTCCAATATCAGCTGTTCTAAACGACACTAAGTACATACCAAGAGAAAACTCCTAAAAGCAAATAAATAAGCATATCATCTGTATATAATATATTGTTTTACCTTATTTTATTTTATTATGGTAAGAAAACAACATAAGATGCTATCTTAATAAATTCTAAGTGTAAAATTTAGTTTTAAAACCAACACATATGTATTGTGTACTTTGACGTCTGTCAATATTTTTACATACTGAGGCTGGTCAGGCATATTTAGATGATCCTTAAACTGATAATCCACTGAATACAAATATAATATATGTGAGTACAACCAGCTGAAAGTGCAGTGCATTTGGAATAATGCAGTTATAAACACTGAAAGTGTCATTAAAACATCTAATGGGGAAAATCATTTCACCTTAGCTTTTCTACTTCTGAACACTCATGTCATGTATATGTAACTTTCAGACTTCAAAAGGCCAGTGCTTCCCTAAATTAAGTCCAAATAAATAATACAGATTATTTGCTTTGGAGTAGTTTAGATCAGCAAACTTTGGGCCACCAAGTGTTGTAGTGTGGATCCTAATACTTTGGGTTCTGGTCTGAGAGCTAACTTCTTCCTGCTAGACTTTTCTCATTTCCCAGTAGCACAGTGGACAGGCAACCATCCTTGGGTGGAAACATTACAATTATAAAAGCACGTTCTTACATAAAATTCTATCTTGTTGATGTGGGAAAATGGTAGAAATGGTAAAAAGATTGCATTTCTATAAATCACACTTCTGTATAGGGTAGGGCAAGAATTGGATGTGATTATTGGGGTCATAACAAAAGCAAATAAAAGACTAACTTTGTACTAAGACAGTGGGGAATCGGAAAAGAAGCCAGATGTAGAGAGCAGGAAGAACAGGCACTCAGTAGGCTCTGAGGACTAAAAACCAGGTTGCTACAGGATGTGGGCTCTTCATCAAAGAATTCACCTTTGTTCATCACACCAGGCGAATAAAAGAGTAAGACACTATAATGGCCAAAGTCCTCTGGTTCCAGGGACCTGGCTACTGAGTTATAAATTTGAGAGAATTCTGAATTCCAATCTGCTATTTCCCAGTACCACAAGCCAATTTGCTAAAGAAAACTCCTCACTCTGCTTGTCCCAAACAACTGATTTTTAAAAGGAGTTTTTTGTTTGTTTGTTTGTTTGTTTTTGGGTAATAATGCCTACTCCATGGGACTGTTTCCTGGATTAAATGAGACAGTTTGTGCAATACTTTTAATATAGTAACTAGCATAGATGAAGATATTTTTATATTTGAGGATCTTGGCTAAGTTTCAAGAGGATAGCAAATTAAGTGTCTGATAAAGGTGCATTGAAGTTAAATATGAAGTTCTGAATTTCAGAATCTTCTAGAATTGTGCTTGATTCTTAAGCATACATCCTATCAAGCTCATGAAAAGAAAGAACTTTAGAATTCTTGATAAAGAAAAGTTATATTCTTTTTTTTTTCAAATTCATTTTTGGTTTATTTGTTTTTATTTTATGTGTTTGGATATTTTTTCCTGCATGTATGTAAGTGCACCCATGTCATGCAGTGCCCATGGAGGACAGAAGTGGGGGTCAGATACCTTGGAACTGGAGTTACAATGGTTGTTGGCTGACATGGGTGCTGAGAGATTCTGCAAGAGTAACCAGTGCTCTTAATTGCTGAGCCAGCCCAGGAAATGCTATAATCTTATAACTAATTATATTCTTATATATTGTCCTTATAAGCTGAGGCCATTTGAAGTTTCCCCTTATTCTACTTAGTAGGTACCTATCTTGAAGTGAAACCCTGTGATGCTTTACTTCTCAGTGATGGTTTATGGCTCTAATATCTTGAAGTTCTGTGATGCTCTCTATTTACCATGTTTAACACCTGGGCCAATTAGTCTGAGAAAAATGTATATCAAATATGTCATATATCTAAACTTCTGCCAGTGATACCTGCTTCTGTAAACAGCAATGACCATGTGATCTATTCATAGCCCAATTAGCCTGGCTTAGCTATAATCAAAAGGTAGCAGATATCCTGGCCCATGTCTGGGATATCTACTTTGCAAGCTATGATGACTCAGTGAGCTCAGGAAGAAATTTTCTTGAGACAACATGGCCCATCATGAAAAATGACATAGGACCCATATGCTAGCCATAAAATGTTGATGTAATAATGCCTATTTAACCCCCATTGTACTTCTGGTCCAGACTCAGAAAATCTTGACGCCTTTGTTGCTACTTCTGGTACCTCACACATGAGAATGAATAAATACGCTTTCCAACTCTCTCCTTGGTGAATGCTTGATCTCTTAGCTGTTTGAAGAATTTTTCTATAATACTGTTTATAATAAATAATACTAGGAGTATTTCTGATATAAAGGAATGATAAAAATATGTGTAAAGCACTGGGATTTCCAGATGAAAGGACTGTTTATTCACGACCACCAACTACTAGTAGAATCATGACCTATTTCCGATGGGAAGGATTTCTTCAAGTGATTTCCAACCTAGGAAGCCAGAGATGGGGCTCATCTTGACCTACATGGTATCTATTCAGTCCTCTTCACCCTCCATCACAATTCAGGTCCTTCACAAAATTTTCTTGATAACTGTCTTACAAAACAGAAACTTTAATTGTTATATCTACTTTCTGTCTTATCACATTTAGTAAAAATTATGTTTTAGACTTGGAGTTTAAAATTTGACTACACAATGTGAACACTTGTAACCAAAGAGCTTTCTTAACTCCCATCAACAACTGTGACACACTCCACCTCACTGGGGCTGGACACACTCAGTTGACTGGTGAAATACATCTGAGCATATCTGAGAATGAGTTTGTGGATGGGACCAGTAGACCATGTAAAGGAGATCTACCATGGCCAGGATAGTTAGGAAACCTCAATCTGTTGAGGGTTTAAATGCAATAAAAAGGGAGGATTTAACTTTTCACTCTCTTAGAACTGGGGTATCCAACTCTGGCTTCTTTCACCCTCTTATATTAGAACCCCTTGTTCATAGGCCTTCACCCAAGTCTGTGAGCTAGACCACAGGCTCCTCTTTTACTCAGATCACACTCAAGGGGATTACCTAACTTGAGTTCCTGGTACTCCCACTTACACATGGCAGACTGAGATTTCTCTGTCCCCATAACAATATGGGTTATATTTCATAATGAACTCATGTGCCCTTCCAAATTGTTCTGTTCTTCTGGAAAGCCATGACTAAATTTTTCTCTCGGCTACGGAGGTCTCATAGCATGAATGCACTGGAGACAGGATCTCTCTTCTTGATTCATCTGCATCATGTGTATCTATTTCCACCCATAAGTCACTCTAGGATCTCACACGATGTGGATGAAAGACAAGTTCACAATGAATCACAACAATGATATAAATTCTCTTTTTAAAATTTCAGTATGTTTTTCTATTAGAGATGGACTAAATTATGTGATCAGTATGTGGTTGATGTCCTGTGACTCACAGACCAGTGGGATTTGCCAGACAGAGTGAGATGTTCTGGTGACAAATCCTAATCTCAGATTTCCTCCACTCTAACACCTCTATTTTAAGATTGTGTTGCTGTTTTGAAGTTTCAGAGTTAAAACTGAATGTAATATTGTAAAATAAGAAAGCCAGAGGGCTTTTTTTAGCTTTTATTTTTAAATTTTGTGTCTTGTTAGAAGGTCTAGGAAATGACCCTGCTAGGTCAACCCAGGTCTTTTCAACATATCATTTAGAGCTTTTGTTTGTCTGCCTTATAGGCTTCAGTTCTTTCAAGCCCAAAATGCCAGCATATATATCCCTTTCTAATTTTCCAGGCCATTACACAGCAGACTTTAGGAGAACTACCAGGTACTAGGGGAGATCCGCACCTTCCCCAAGAAAGATCTTCATTCTTCTCTTAGGTGCTAAAATTGCAGTAGAGAAGGGCTAAACTGAAACCCACTTCTGTCTGATAGTTATCTTTATCAGCAGGATGATTCATTCACATGTGTATCTAGGGGATGTAGAAGTGTTTATGCAAATTTATTTTTAACAACATAAATAAAAGTATGATAGCTATCAAGAATTTGGTTCTTTTCCAGGCAATTCAATTACAATAGCATGTATTAAGTAGTTACTGTTCCATAGACCTGTTTTTACCCCTCAGTCTGAGAATTACATCCCAATATGTTTAGTGATTTGCTGGCTAAGAAGAAAATATTAGTACATTAGATTTGACAACTTCATAATCATTTAGGGCAGGCTGTGGTGGCTCATGTGGAATCCTACCAGTAGTGATGTCACCTAGGTAGGTCCAGTCAAGCCTGAGATTCATTGAGATTATTCTCAGAAAAGGAATTAGTCAAGAATATCAAGAAGATGGTAGGTAATGATGTTTTGAATTTTAAGGTAATAATATTCTGCTTTGAGAAGAAAAATAAAAATATAAATTATGGAATTTTAAGGAAGATTCTTAATTTTATCTAATAAAGTGACCAGGTATGCATCAAAATTATGGCCTATTGCTTAACAAGAGTCCACAAAAAGAATATTACAGGGGTCTGATGAGCAGCATTAATTCTACTTCTTTCCTGTTGGGAGATGTGTACTAGACAGTAATAAAAGCTTGGGACAAAGCTGCTGATTGTAAACCTGGGCAGCATCTACATCACCTGCTCACTGTGACTCTGCAGGCTGAGCTTTAGCTTCTTATCTAGAAAACAGCAAGATTCTCAATCTCTCTGTTGAGGTCCATGGGACATTAGTATTACTGCTATTAATGTTAATAATAATGCTGACACAGGATATACTGAAATATTTATTTTAAATATCTAATTATATTGACAGATTGTTTTCCCATGCCTTTATCAATCAAGTATTTCTGGACACATAGGTCATGAGCATGACATCATCATTCCCTTCAGTTCCTTTAGTCTCCCTCTTCAACTCAAAAGTGCAAGAAAAGTGGTCTGGTAGAGACGAAAGAGTTGAATTTCAAGTTCCCTGAATGTAGGGTGATAATCTTCTTCCTTCAAGCTCATCTTGAAAGGCCGTGGGAAAGGGGTAGAGATGTATAGCGCAAACACCACTTGTCCTTTGAATCCTTTCACAGATATCATTTTGAAACCTAATTTCACTTGTGTAGACTTAGAAAACATCGGACTATGTCTGAACTTTTTCAACATCAAAATTAGAATAAATAGAAAGACCTTGACAAGCCATGAAAAGGTGAATGGAAAAAGAAAATGTAACTAAAATTAATTGATATGACTCATAAGAAATTTTATTTGTAGTTCAAAGGAATGAGTTGGCTAAGTAACTGTACATACAGTCCAAAGGAGCTCTGGACTTGCTACAGTGATAGCAGGAAGGCTGCTCCCTGAAAGGTCCTCCTGGGGTGAAGAAGCAAGAGTACAAAGAATCTCAGAGGCACAGGGAAAACTGGACCAGGCCCTGATGTTTCTTGATGCAGACACTGTAGCCCTGCGCAAATTGCCTCCAAAGAATGCAAATAGTCTAGCACTAAACAGGAGAGACTAAATTTAAATTGTGTATGTATACGTTTCTGTGTGTGCTTGTGTGTGTGTGTGCGTGCATGTGTGTGTGTGTGTGTGTGTGTGTGTGTGTGTGTGTGTGTGTGTATCTGTGCAGGTCATGAAAATAAAGAACATAAGAGAGGAAGAGAGCTCTGAGGGAGGGGGAGAAGAGGGAAAGAGAGGGTAGTGGAATACAAGTGCCATGAAAGCAGGAAGGGAGACTTTGGGGAAGAAAAGGAACCAGGAAGAGAGAGTTGGAATATGACATATTATTGAGGGAGGGGTTTGAAATAAATATAGTGTCATAGTGAAACCCACTAGTTTGTACCCTGACTTAAATAATTATATATATATATATGGACAGAATAGTATTGGGAGATTTTAATAATTTGAGATTGAAATATCTCCAAATATTTTAGTCAGAAGATTGCCTAGAATACACCTTGTAAGTCATGGGGCCCCAGCATTTGAAGATAGCATTGTAACTCCATTCCTATGGCAGACACTGTGGCTGAGAACACATCTATTAAGGACATATAAATCTCACCTTTTCCTCCAAGCATTATTTCCAACTCTTATTTCAGAGGTTATTTTCTTAGACAAGTAAAGTAACAAAATATTAGGAAAGTCACCATACCCCAGGGTGTACTTCTGGGGTCTCCTCACAGACACAGTGATATTCCTCTTAGCTCCCACCTCCACAGCTCCTGACATTTAAAACATACAAGAGCTGGAAAGGCAACTTAGTAAGACAGCATATGTCTAGCAAGCATGAGGCTTCAGGTGCAATCTTCAGGACCACAGAAAATTAAACAAATGAAAATTAAGAGAATAAAGCACACATATTGTCCATATGGAGAAGTTAACAAAATTTAATTCTGGGGTATTTTTTCTATGAGTTTATAGCATCATTTGAATAAAACCAGTTATTAGGAGTTAGAGATTTGGGTTAACACCTACTCTTATAAATGCTCAATAGCAATTCATTTCTTATGCTCACACCAAGCACACCTAGATAACCTGTATAGCTACTTCTTCTTATTCTTATTTCTAGTCTCTCCTCTTTTCCTATTCTTTCTTTCCTCCTCCTCTTCCTCCCCCTGTTCTTTCCCCTTTCTACTTCTCCTCTTCTTCCTTGTCAAGATAGAAACAATTCTAAGAAAACTGAAGTACAGGGTCGGGAGAGATGACTCAGTGGTTAAGGGCGCTGGCTGTTCCTGCAGAAGACATGGGTTCAAATTCCAGCACCCATATAGTGGCTAACAACCATCCCCAACTTCAGCTCCAGGGAATCTGGCATCCTCTTCTGTCCTCCACAGGCACTGCGGGACACAGATACACTTACTTACATGCAGGGATAGAACTCATACACATAAAATAAAAATAAAAGAAAGAAAATTGAAGTACAGCTAAAGACCATACCCCTAAGATGTGTCACTATCTCATGTTAGTCACCACATCCCAGATAATTCTGCTTATCAAAAGAAATTACAGGTATTCCTTATATATTAATAAAAAGTAAACCTAAGATTTAATTTTTTCTTAACCATCTGTTGATTTCATCATGTCCAGGAAATACAAAAAATAGAAAAAAATACTGTTTATGTGTTTGCCAGTAACATGGAATTTATGTGTGAATGATGCTACATGATGTTATACGTCTCATCCAAAATCTCACCTCAAACAGAAGGTAGCAATATAATTAAAAACAATAGTGTATGAATATAATTCAGTTACAGTTGGTTCCTATGTTCTGTGTGCGGCCATGAGATGTGAAGCCTTGTGTATCTGGAAAAATGCATGAAATCATCAAAAGCCTCCAAATTGACTCTTCTGGTATTACCAGAAAGATGACTCATTTAGATAGCTAAAGTAATTAAGTATAATGTTCACATTATCTTAAAAGCATGATTTGTAGGTCCCAAAGCAAACCTTATATCTGGGAATCACCAGTCTAGACCAACATAGCAGTGAATTTGCTATTCTAAATTGTCTGGTCTATTTTCTGTGCATGTTCTGACAACTAGAACAATCCTTGAAGACATTTTTTTTTTTACTTAAAGAAGAATAAGAGCTAACATCTAAGTCACAAAACTTCAAAAAAATGTAAAATGGAAAAAAGACATAAAAATTCATGAGGAAAGATATGAAAATGACCTTTGAAAGTATAAAGCAATATGGCTGTCTCAAAGTTTCTTATAATAGGTGAGATAGCACTTAAAATGATACTGAAATACTATTTCACATTTATCATATGGTAGAAATGGGAAAACTCCTGTAATTATACTGGACATTTTGCAAATATGCATATAAACTACTAGCATAATTTTACTAGCTTCCTTTGTGACTTGACATGCCACAAATATTGTTAAATGGATAATTTCTTCTTCACCTCTGTCTTTGGTTCAGGTGTCTTCAAGTTTCAGCTTCTATGAGAATCCCTGATGAAAATATCAAAACTGGAGAGAACAGACTGTATGGTACTTTCAAAAACATAAGCCTCGGGCTGGAGAGATGGCTCTGCTGTTAAGGCTCTTTCAGAGGGCTCAAGTTCAGTTTCCAGCACCAACCAGGCAGCAAACAACCTTCAATAACTCCAGTTCCAGAGGACTGAATACCCTCTTCTGACCTTGGTGGGTATTGTTTCACATCAGAGCACTTACATACATGGAGGCAATACACTCATACATACAAAATAAAAATAATGTCTTTAAAAGCCAAAAATATGAGCACAACTTTTCAGTAACTATTTCCCATCCATGCTCATGCAAGCAGCACCAATCGGACTCAGTGGGTCACACACAATTCACAGACGACACGAAAGTAGGAAGGAACTTTCTGGCAAGAAAGCTTCCCGATTAAGAAGAACAATGTGAAGTAAAGATGACCAAAATTCCTTGCACAGCTGTGTGAAACTGTCAAAGAATAAAAATAATGAAAAACTCCATGCCTCTATATCCCTTGTCAGAAATTTCAGTGCTTCTTTAAAATATTTTGTTACATTTGATTTGGAGTACATGTGTGTGTGTGTGTGTGTGTGTGTGCACATGTGCCTGCATACATGTGCATGTGAATGTCAGAGGACAGCTTGAAGGAGTTGCTTCCCGCCTTCCATGTGAGTTCCAGGATGGAATCCAAGTCACCAGGTTTACAGGCAAGCACCTTTACCCTCTGAGCCATCCTGTGCTCTCTTGTCTACCAATACTTGAAGCATGTGAACACACACACACACACACACACACACACACACACACACACAAACACACACACATACAACATATGCATACCTGTCTTGGAGTCAGAAAGGAATCCAGACATTGCCAAATGGACTTTTGGAGGGAAAATTTCCCCTAGTTAGAACTGTTTCTGTGCAGTCAAGGATTAGCGCATACCTTATTGAAGAGCAATACACTGAAAAATAAAAAAAAATGTAAAACTTCATTCCAGTGAAACAGAAAAAAAAAACAACTTCGGCACCATGTACAGCTCCAGATGTACACCTCGTTGGGCAGAATAGGAATGGCTTTTTTGACATAGGGACAGCATTTTCTTTTAAGATTCCTTGTTAATAAGATTAAATTGTAGTTTTTATGTGAAAAAAATCTCCTAATGACTGACTTATTGAGCAATATATATGAGATACAGTATTTAGTCTCGAGATTCCCAGATAACTGTCTTTCAATATATTTCCAGAAACTGGAAGAATGAGTAGTGCTTAGTATCAGCCTAAATGGGAGAATATTCTGGAGAAGGGGGAGAGAGGAAAGGGGGAGAAGAGGTAAGGAAAAGAAAAGGGAATGATGAGAGAAGGGGAGGCAAAAACATGGAGCCACTTCAAATAACGCTATCCTATCAATCGTCTCCAAGGCAGATATTTTGACTGTAAGGTGTTCCCATTTTAAGTTACTTCTTTCCTTGGAAACCAGCCATAATTCAGTTCACGACTCTCCACAGAGAGAAACGAAATCTTCCTTTACCATCCCCTTAGAATTCCAGGTTGTAACTGTGCTCTCTAAGGCCTTGTGTCATTTGAATAATACCTACATGAACATCGTAAGACAGGGCCCATCCACTCATGCTCACTGTCTTCTATACATAATGACCTGGGAAATGAACAGAATATTCCAAAAGTCTTTCCTGATCTCCAGCACAATGAACATCTCATTGTAGAAGAATTTGTGGCGAGAATGACTCATTTGTAATCAATAAACAAGCATCAGCTTAATTCATGTCAGAAAAATTTTCTTTTTATTCTATATGAAGTGACTGCCTCCAGTTATTAGCTACCAGAAATGCTTCTGTATTCAATTATACTTTTCCTCGATCTCTCCTTAGCCTCCTCTCTTCCCCCTCTCTCATTTAAACAGTGTTTCGTTATGGAGACCTGGCCGGCCTGGTATTCATTGTAAAGCATAGGCTGGCTTTGAACTCATGGAAATTCTCCTGCCATAGCCTCTCCAAAGTGTTAAGATTGCAGGCATGGGTTTATCTCTCCCTTATTCCAATATAAATTTCACAGGGAAAAGGTAAGACATGTATGTTCTTGACTTTGAGTCACAGTGTTTGGCATGAAGCAATAAATAATTATTAGCTAAGAGAAATATTTATCAAAGAAGTATTTACCCAAAACAAAATGAATTTTTAAGAGAATTATAGTACACCACACTGCTCAGAAAAGAAAATAAAGGAATAAAGAAAGGAAGGGAGGGAGGAAGGAACAGGATGGAGGAAGGAGCAAGAAGGGAGGGGGGAGAAAAGGAAGAAAAAGAGAAAAATACAGATCATTCACTGGAAAAGATAATAAAGTTATTAACTATCAAATGAGTAAAATTTACCTCTCCTAAAGTGATTGCACTTTGAAAAATGTAGATCAGTGTTCACCATTGCAAAGCCTCAAAATTACAACTCAAAACAAACCAGATCACTGGAAATAGTCCCATTTTTAATTAAACATCATCTCTACACCTGGATTTGCTGCATACACTGTTTAGTTTGCTAATTATGTTGTGTGAAGTGTAGAGTCAGGCATTGAAACTGAATGATTTATTGATTTAAACAATGTAAGTTCTATGTTTTTGAAAACATTTTGGCTTGCTTGACACAAAAGAGATAATTGGTCTGCCCAAACCATTTTTCTTTCATTTTTTTTCTTTACTGTCAAATATGCATGCACACAAAAGAAGTAATTTTACTTCATTTCTATTGATAGGTTCCTACTATAGGCTAAATTGCATTCTTTGTTTCTTGGAAAAGAACAACTTTTTCAGACATTGAAAAGATTTTTGTCTTGCACAACTGATAAGCATTAAAAAATCTGGTACAAGAAAAATCATAGATACTGACATGCTGTTCCAAATTGCCAAGAGATGTTCAACAATAGAAGTATAAAAATCAATGATCTAAAAACTATGACATGCAGCATATAATAAGCTCAAAATTAATTGATTTTTACCCTATTCTATGGGAAGGGTTTTCTTTCTTTCTTTCTTTCTTTCTTTCTTTCTTTCTTTCTTTCTTTCTTTCTTTCTTTTTTTTTATATGTGAAGTAGTTGTGGTCAGTGCATTTGCCCCTCCAAAACTCATGTTAAAGCTTACTTGAAACTTAGTTGTTTGTAGTAATAGCAGGCCTTTGGGTAGTAACTAGGACTAGATGGTCCCTTGTTTGGATTTAGTTGCTTTTGAAGAAAGAAATAAATACAATTTAGTTAGTTTGCTCTATTCATGCGATTCCCCAAGGCAGTTTGGACTATACAGAATGTCTTCCACAGCAAGGAAGACCTCAGTGAATATTGAACATAGTTATCCAATCTTGAAGTACCCAGGCCTCAGAACTATGAACTGAATAAACTTATATTCTTTAAAAATTACTCAGTCTGTGACATTCAGTTACAGCAACAAATAAACAGATTGTGGGGCACTGTCATTTTTAAGAGTTGGAAGATCAGTTCAACTGTGCTTTTTATTTCCTGTTTGACAAAAGTTACTGAATTCGAATTTATGAGAATGAAGTCTGAGCTCTTTCTATATGAATGAATTCAGGAACTAGAGAGATACTTTTCTTGGAAGGTGCAGAGAGGAGGACGCGTCTGCTTCCCCTAGTTTCACTCCATCCTTCTTCCCAGGCTGTGGTTCTATATATCTCTCACTCTACCTGATCTTCGTTCTCTCTTGTTCAGCTGTTTGTTGGATTGAAAATGTGCTGTTCCCTTTTCAAAAAGTATGCTATTTATTGTTTTTACTTGATGTGTATGAGTGTATTGCCTGTATGTGTGTAAGTGCACCCATGTTGTACAATGCCTACAGAGGTCAGAAGAAGGTGTCAGATCTCCTGGAGCTAGAGTTATGGACTGTTGTTAGCAGCCATGAGTGTGCTGGGAATGGAACCTGGGTTCTCTGCAAAAGCAGTCAGTGTTCTTAACTACTGAGCCATCTCTCCAGCCCCAATGTGCTGTTCTTATATATGTTTCTTACTGATTTCTTCAATGATGTACAAATCTTAATGGACCCTTAAATGATGTTAGGGATGTTTTATTTTCTTTATTTAGATCACAAAAAATTGCTCATATTCATATATGCAACTGAAAAGTAGACCATTGTTAAAAAATGTCCCCATTACTAACTTCTAAAATCCATCTAAATATGGGAGGATTTATATACTATGTAGATTTTAGCACCTAGACACTTCCCTCACACCCCAATAATAAGATCATCAACTTTAATTCCATTTAATATTCCACTGTAAAACATAGCTAAAACAACAGAATAGCAGTTACATTAAATTCTTGGGCATTTAGTTTTCTAAAAAGTAGCAGTTTAATATTATGTCTCTAAATTATTTTTGGAAAATTACCCCATCTTAATATGAGGAAGTACATAATTCATCACAGTATTTTATAGTCAATATGTTGCAAATATCTTTTGTCCATACATCAGATAAATAAATGAATAGATTGGTAAGTAAAGACACAAAGAACATTTTTCCAATCAATGCCCGTATTCTATAAATTGCCATGCGAAACACCAGTAAACTAAATTGAAATTTTATCTTTCTTCCACTAACAGTGATCTTTGATAAAAAACAAAGTTCTTGGAATGCCTTCCCTTGACCCTGATGTATGAAAATCAAAGAAACAAAGAAAAACCTTCCAGGGAAGACAGTAGTTGGAAATAAAAAACAGTATTTATAATTTACAACGAATGAATTGAATATGCAGAGGTTTCCAGGCAACAGGGGTTGTAATATAATCTTGTTTAATATACCATGAAGCACTGGTGAGTGCATGGACTATGTCCCAGTTGCATCATTTAGTGCTTGGTTCCACTTCACATTCAAAGCATGATTTTCTGTGTAATCCTCTTAACATGTCTAGGTCTTGTATTCTTTGTCTAGTGCAGCACTGGAGCTAAATTCCTATGTAGCTGCAACATTTTCACTGTTATGCCCTCAAAACCCAAATGGCAATTCCTTCCATTGGTTTTATTTTTTTCACTTTCATTATATTTATATTCATATCCATGTAAAATCACACAGCATTTAGTATTTTATATTTTTTTCTGTAATGGTATAGTATACATTGTTTAAACCATCAAGTTTGGTGCCACACACTTAGGTCACTTAAAATCAGTTCATCCCTCTTTCTGACCTGCAGGCCTCTCTCTGGGGTAAGGCCATCATACCCTCGAAGCCTTGACTACCCAGCCTCATTCAGCATCCCATCTCCCGGGCAAGTCTCTCCTCCTAGCCTGGGTCATGTCCCTTTCCTTGTCCTGGGGCCCCAGACACCTGGGCAATCACTACTGCTTTTTGATCCTTTTCATCCAGACCAACACAAATGCCTTCTCTGGTCCCCAGGAGCATTGCTTCTGGACCTGGCACTGCCCTCACCTCCCTCTGCTTCCCTGGGCCTGCAGGACCCACAGGCCTCTCTCCAGGTTAAGTTCATCTGCCCTTTGAACCTTGACTCCCCCAGCCTCATTCACTCTCCCATCTCCCCTGCAGGTCTCTCCTCCTACCCTGGGTCCTGTCCCATTCCTTGTCTTGGCATCCCAGACACCCGGGGAAATGCCACTGCTTCCTGATCCTTTGCATCAAAACCAATTCAGTGCCTTCTTGGGTCCCCAGAAGCACTCTGGGCCTGGCCCCACCCTCACCTCTCTCTACTTCCCTGGCCCTGCACCAACCACCAGCCTCTTTCCAGGACACGGGGGCTGACCTTTCCTTTTCCTGATCTTTTGCATCCAGACCAATCCAGAACCTCAGTGAAGTCCTCAGGAGCCCTTGGGGCCACTTTCCACCCTCATCTGCCTTTGCATCTCTGGGTGGCACTGTGACCAGCTTCCCTAGACCAGCATCTTTCCTGGGCCCAGCTCCCAGGCCAGTCCAACCCCCAAATTCCTGAGCTCCAAATCTTTTCTGGAGGGATCCAGACCTTAGGAGAAAGCGTGAGAGCATCTGATCCTCATCTGACTTGGGCCTCTGTGGGGACTCCTGAAGACAAAAGCAATCTGGCCACCCCAATATAAAATCAAAAGAGAGAACTGGAAGCTTAGATGAACCACCTTTTCATGCCCAAAAAGTAAACCACAAAGACACATAAAGTTCACAAAAAGAAGCAGACCTAAACTTGAAGGCTTGAGTCTCACACAAGAATCAGAAACTACAAAAGAAATCCACATGTCAAAATCACAGAGAAAAAAATAATAATATGAAAAACCAAAATAACATATCCCCACCAAATACCAATAATTCTCACAGAGGAATACAATGAGAACCTCCTACAGATAATGCAGGACATGGAACTCAAAAGAATAATTACAAACATGATAAAAGTAATCAGTGAATTTAATGAACACACAAAGAAATTAAAGAACTGAAGGAAGATAGGGATAAACTACTGAATGAATTCAGAAAAGAGTTAGACATATTAAAGAATACTCAGGCTGAAATGAAGAAGGAAGTGAAACACTCAGTAAGCCAATTAGAAATAACAGGAGAAAGCCTCACCAATAGGATGAATGAAATGGAAAACAGAGTATCAAGACTGGAAGATAAAGTGGACAAACTAGACCACTCAAGCAAAGATTATGAAATATTTAAGAAAACACAAGAATGGAATATGCAGGAATTGTGCGACACCATAAAAAGACCAGACTTACGAATGATAGGCATACAGGAAGGAAAAGAATCCCAAGATAATGACATGGACCAGAACTTCAACAGAATCATGGAAGAAAATTTCCCCAAATTAAAGAAAGACATGTCCATACAATTTTTTAGGACCAGAAATGAAACTCTCCATGGCACATCATAGTAAAAGCACTAAATGTACAGAACAAAGACAGAATACTGAAAGCTGCACGAAAACAACATGTCATATATAAAAGCAACATGTCACTTATAAAGGAAAATCCATTAGGATTACAGCTGACTTTTCAGTGCAAACTATGAAAGCCAGAAGAGCCTGGACCAAAGTATTCCCAGTTTCAAATGACCATGGATGCCAACCCAGATTACTATGCCCAGCCAAAGTGTCTATTATAGTCGAAGGGGAAAGAAAAATCTTCCATGACATAAATAGTCTGAAGGAATTCATGTCCAAAAAACCAGACCTTAAGAGAGTTCTGGAAGCAATACAAAGACCTGAAGTAATGACTATACCCAGGGGGTTGCAGAAAGAAATCCAATGAATGTATAACTCAAAGGTATAATTGTGGGAAGAAAAAATAGACAAAAATGCAAACAGTAATCAAAATGATGGCAACCAATACATATCTTCCAATTATATCTTTGAATATCAATGGACTTAACTTCCCAGTCAAAAGACGCAGGCTAGTTGAATGGATAAAGAAATGAAACCCATCTTTTTGTTGTCTGCAAGAAACTCATCTCACAGACAAGAAGAAATAACAAAAATCAGGGCAGAAATTAATGAAATTGAAACAAAGAAAACAATACAAAGAATCAACAATTCCAAGAGCTCGTTCTTTGAAAAGATAAACAACGTTGACAGACCCTTAGCTGAATTAACCAAAAGAAAGAAATAGTTCCTCCAAATCTACAAAATCAGAGATGAAAGGGGAAACATCACAACAGACACCAGAAAGATACAGAACATTATAAGGGAACACTTTAAAAATCTATATGCAACTAAATTTGAAAACCTAAAAGAAATGGACAGATATC
Organism: Nannospalax galili; assembly: GCF_000622305.1. Lineage (NCBI taxonomy): Eukaryota > Metazoa > Chordata > Mammalia > Rodentia > Spalacidae > Nannospalax > Nannospalax galili. Next base: position 335,679 of record NW_008357033.1, on the reverse strand, counting down.
CAAAGGTGTGGGAACCACCAAAACTAAACCAAGAAGAGATTAACAGCTTAAACAGACCCATAACACAAAAAGAAATTGAAACAGTGATATAAAATCTCCCAACTAAAAGAAGCAC
>NW_008357033.1:333353-333611 GCF_000622305.1 Nannospalax galili | reverse complement strand
ACCCAAAGAACTCATCCTATTGCAGAGACACTTGTACATCCGTTTGTTGCTACTCTTTTCACAATAGCTAAGAGATGGGAGCAACCTAAGTGGCCCTCAGTTAACAAGTGGATAATGAAAATGTGGTTCATTTATATGATGGAGGTTTACTCAGCAGTAAAGAAAGATGAAATCATCAAATGTGCAGGTAAATGGATGTAACTAGAAACTGTTACACTAAGTGGAGTAACACAGATTCATGGGGAAAAAATGACATAT
>NW_008357033.1:312937-333334 GCF_000622305.1 Nannospalax galili | reverse complement strand
ATATGTGGATCCTAGCACCAAATCCTGATAAGTGAGTATGTATCCAGACATAACTACAGGAACCAGGATAATGGAAAGGAGCCAGGGAGGTAAAGGAAAAGAAAGAACCTGAAAGAGAAGAACAGCAGGGAACAGGCCTTAATAAGAGAGATATGGATAAAAACTGGGTTAGTTTAAGGGAGGGGGGAGGGAAAGTTATGCAAGGGGCCTAGGGGATAAAGGGAAAGAAGGAGCTCAAGAGAGGTAGGACCATTGGACTAGAGTCACCAGAAGAGCAAGTAGTGGGGAATGGCTGAGGGTGCTAACAACACAGCAGACACTAGCAGGGATATCAGAGTATAAGGGCTCTAGTGGGGGGAGGGAGGCTATGGGAGGGGGCTATATGGAAAGTGATTGTATAGTCAAATGAGATGGTTTGGATGTTCTGTGTGATATACACACAAAAAATATTAACAAAATTTTTTGAAATGTATATTTGAGGATGAAGCATGGAAATTTATGTCATGCTAATTAGAAGAGGTGATAAATAATACCATTGAAATCTGCCCGATAACTTTATAGACATACACAGGTGCCAAGGATCCAAGTGCAACCGATTATGACTAGTAATAATCAGATACATACAGATTAGAGATGCAAGCACCAACATCTCAGTGTTAATAGCAAAAACAATTAGTCTTTCAGCAAGGAACAATATATTCTAAAGTGAAATGGAAATCCTTTTTAAAGGTTAAAAACTCATCCAATTTTATGTCTTACAAGGCTTATACTGAGTTCAATAATATATAACTGTATTAATTCAACTGTGAACCTAGAAACTTTTACCCACTTGTGAAAAAGATGTACTGTTGCTCTGCATATGTTAAAGCTGTAGTGCAAAGCTTCTAATCATGTAGTTATTAAAATTTTTAAAAAATATATGATTAAAAAATAATAATTCTTCAAAACAAAAAAATTGCTCCTTAATAATTAGTAGATGTGAAAAGCATTATCATTGAAATCTACTTGATGACTTTATATCCATGTTCAGATGCCAAGGAGCTCAGAAAGTAACTGACTGTGACTAGTAATAATCTGATATATAGAGATTATAAATGCATGTACAAACATCTTAATGTCTCAGCTGTAGTGAAAAGCTTCTAATCATGTAGTTATTAAAAATTTAAAAACATGATTAAATAATTCTTCAAAGCATAAAAATTGCTCCTTAAAATTAGTAGATGTGAAAAACATTATCATTGAAATCTACCTGATGACTTTATATCCTTGCTGAGATTCCATGGAGCTCAGAAAGTAACTGACTGTGACTAGTAATAATCTGATATAGAGAGATTAGAAATGCATGTGAAAATGTCTCAATGTCAATTGCCTTAAAATGAATTTTTCTGTATGAAACTGTGTATTTTAACAACGAAGTGGAGATCTTTTTTAAAGGTTAAAACCTCATTTAATTTTAAGTCTTACAGGGTTTAAATGTGAAAAACATTATCATTGAAATCTACCTGATGACTTTATATCCTTGCTGAGATTCCATGGAGCTCAGAAAGTAACTGACTGTGACTAGTAATAATCTGATATAGAGAGATTAGAAATGCATGTGAAAATGTCTCAATGTCAATTGCCTTAAAATGAATTTTTCTGTATGAAACTGTGTATTTTAACAACGAAGTGGAGATCTTTTTTAAATGTTAAAACCTCATTTAATTTTAAGTCTTACAGGGTTTATACAATATTGTGTAACTGTAATAATTCAACTGTAAACCTAAAAATGTACAGCCAATTTTGTCAGAGATGCATCCTAGCTCAGAAAATTGTTATTGAATATGTCAATTCTGATGTAATGAAATGCTTCTCTGAGCATGTGGTTATTAAATATATATTTAAAAAAAATCATTTCATCCAATTGTTAATGTACAGAATTCCATAATCCTTACTATTTGATCAATAATGAATGATGCAATAGAAATCCCTCAAATATTTCCAAGTTTATAATTAAAATATAGTGACTCATATTTTTAATACAGGTCTCATTTTGTAGCCCAGGTTGCACTGGAACTCCTAGCTTAGGCTGGCCTTGTAAATATGAACAATCTCCCAGCCTCACCTTCCAATGATTGGGATTATAGGCATGAGGCACCACCACGTCAGGCCTATTTTTGTTGCTTTGTTTTGACAGTCTAATTATGTAACCCATCCTGACTTAAAACTCTTGATATTCTTGATTCAGTCTCCCAGTACTGCTGAGATGGCTTGTATGTGCCCCCATACCAGGCTCTAATTTTAAATCCTTTGTTTCAAGAGAAGTATAGTTACTCCTTTTACTTTGTATATATGTATGTGAGGTGTGTGTGCGCATGCTTGCATGCATGTGTGCGTGCGTGTGCGTGTGTGTGTGTGCGTGTGCGTGTGTGTGTGTGTGCGTGCATGTGTGTGTGTGTGCGTGTGTGTGTGTGTGTGTGTGTGTGTGTGTGTGCGTTCTTTGAGTTAGATTTATTACAGTCTCACTCAGGGAATTAGTGAAGGAAACCGAGAGCAGGTGGTGAGTGCTGTGCTTACAGCCACCATTTCCGGCACATGAGGTCCATTAAATGAACAGAGTTCCTGAGTGCTCCTCCCTGCAGCACAAAGTAAACACATGATGAAGCCAGCCATCTTTGCCAAAAATATTTGCTCCATTTTCACAATCAGGTGTTGGAGTTCCATCATTAATTTATTGAACCTATTTATATAGTAAGCATTTTAATTTGTTTTAAGCATACAACTTTATTTTGAGATCATTGCAGACTCACATGAAGTTGTAAGACATAAAAGAGTGATATCAGCTTGCAGAATTATACTATAATATGAGGAGCAGGACATGACGTAAATACTGTCAAAACAGAGAGTGGTTCAAAGGCACCTCATGGAACTCTTTCGTAAAGATACTTCTTCTTAGGACCCAAACATTCCTTGAAAATTGATAATAATTTGTCCTATATCTATCATTTTGTTATTTCATGAATTTGTTGTAAATAGATTCATGCCAATCATAACCTTTCCAGGTTGTCTTTGTTCACTAAGGATTATTTTCTGGAAATTTACCTGTAACTATATTGTATCTAGCATTGTTTATTCCTTTAATTACTGACCTGTATTTAAATTTAAAATTGTGCCAGAGTCCATTTAATCATCTATCCATTGAAAAACATTTTTCCAGTTTGAGACTATTGTGAATTATTACAATCTATTAAGAATCAAATTGCTATGTGTACCCTCTCATGGATTTTAAAAATCTGAACAACAATTACTGCAGCTTTCAGGATAAATGTTTAGTAATATAACACTGGGCTGTATTGTAGCTATATATTTTGTTCTTAAAGAAACTGCCAAAGGTACTGGGGAGATGGCTAAGTCACTAAAGTGCTTGGTAGATAAACATGAGGACCAGAATTTGAACCTCAGCATCCATGAAAAAAAGCCAGGCACAACGGCACACATTTGTATATGTGACAGAAGGATCCCTGGACCTTGCTGGCCAGCCAATTTGGGCAGATTGGTGGGCTTTAGTTTCAGTGAGAGACACTGTCTCAAAAACTAAGGTGGATTGGGGCTGGAGAGATGGTTCAACAGTTAAGAGCACTGACTACCCTTGAAAAGGGCCAGGGTTCAGTTCCCAGCACCCACATGGTGGCTCACTACTGCCTGTGACTCCAGTTCCAGGAGATCCAATGCCCTCTTCTAGCACTAGGCACACATGTGTTACACATACATATATGCAGGCAAAACAGTCATACACAAATATTTCTTCCCCTTTCTCTGCCTTTTCTACTTTGGGACAGTCTTCCTGTATAGGATATTCATACCACATGTATGGTATTGTGGTAGATTGAATGAGAATGTCCCCCAAAAGCTCCAACTGTTTGGGCATTATGTCCCCAGTAGGTGGCGCTGTTTGGGGAGGTTTTAGAAGGTGTGGCTATGCTGGAGGAAGCATGTCATTGGGAGCAGGCTTTGGGAGATCTAAGCCTTGCTGGATCTACAGTCTTCCGCTGCTGCTTCTTGTGCCTGCTTGAAAATGTTTTGCCCTGAGGCCACCTCCTTCCTCCACAGCTCCCCAACCTTTATAGAGCCTTACCCCTGGAACCATAAACTCAGATAAAATCTTTCTTTTATAAATTCCCTTGCTCAAGGTGTTTTATCAGAGCAACAGAAACATAACTAATAGAGCTATGCATACGAACAGACACCATCATTAGTAATCAGTCCTCAGGGACCTTTCACATTCTGTGAGACAGAGTCGCTCATTTTTCTGCCACTATGCCAAGCAGGGCAGGCTAACTGGCCACTGAGCTTCTAGGGATCCATCCATCTCTGTCTCCTATCCTGTCATCACTGGGATTCCAGTTGCACACCACTGTACCCAGCTTTTGACACTAGTGCTGGAGATCCAAACTCAGATCCTCACACTTGCAAGTCAAGTGATTTATTGACTTAGCATCTCTCAGGCTGCCTATTACTAGATCTTCTATGCTGTCCCACAGATCTCATAAAGCCATCATCTTTCTTCAATTATTTTCTCTTCATGTGCTTAAACTAGATAATTTCAAATGTCTTACCTTCAAATTCAATGATATTTTTTCTTATGCAAGCTCAATTATGGTGATTTCATATAAGATTTGGTAGATTTGTGGTAAAATCTAGCAAATGCTTTTATCAGAATTGTCTTAAAGAATGTCATTTTTGTGAGACATAAAAAATTATTTTTATTTTTTTGACTATTGGCATTACAAATACATCATTCTATGCCTTCAAGCCTCCATGATTAGAAAGAAGACTCTGGTGGTATTATTTCAGTTACTGTGCCTTTCAGAGTATTGGTGTGATGGTGACTTCACTCTCAGCTTCTAGAATCTAGAATGACCTTACAGACGTGCTTCTGTGGGGCATATTGTCATTGCATTAATTGAGGGGATGAAGGCTGGTGGCTGAGGGTAATGCCATCCCCTCCTTAGGATCCTACAGTGCATAAGTGGAGGAAGGAGCTGAGCAGCAGTATGCATTGACTGCAGACGCAATGTAACCCAGCTGCCCTGGCTCCTGTCCCTGTTACTTTCCCATCCCCATGCACTGCAGTCTTTAGCTATGAACTGAAATAAACCCTTAAGTTGATTTTGTCAGAATACTTGATCACATAAGGCAATTACTATGGTTTTATTTTATACTTTGTAACTCCTGACTGATATTCTCTATTTAAGGCAGCATTATTCTGCTTTCCTTTAGCATTTTGTTCCTAGCTTTGTGTAGCTCATTGTGTGTGTTTAACATAATTAAACATAGTTTGTTTAAAATATTAGGCTGTTGGGGCCAGAGAGATGGCTCAGTGGTTAAGGTCACTGATTGCTCTTGCCAAAGGACCCTGGTTTGTTTCCCAGCACTCACATAGTAGCTCACCCCACCTGTAACTCCAGTTTTTAGAGATCTAATGCTCACTTCTGGCCTCTGTGGGCAACGCACACACATGGTGAACCTACATATATGCAGGCAAAACCCTCATAGACAAAACAAAATATAAAATAAAATTTAAGAAAAATATCAGTTAATCCAGTATGTGACTCCTCAGTACATCCTTTGTTCCCCTTCATGGCCATCCCTCTTGTTTCTCTGCATGCTTTGTAATTTTTAATAGAAGATTCTGGAAATTTTGAATATCTCAATGTAATGAATCAGGATATTACATAGTTTTTCTTCCACATAACTTTCTATGTCATTTGCTACGAGTATAGACTGAGTTGTTTGGTACCTTTTCTAAGCTATGTTTGTAAAGTTCTCATTGATTATCACTTGTCGTGAAGATCCTGTACATTTAAGTTATGGCCAGCAGTGTACCGGCAGAGTTATCCTTGACTGTCATCACGGAAAGACAGAGACAGTGAGAAAGGGAGGAAGGGAGGGAAAGAAGACTGAAGACGGAGGGAGGACAGCGGAGGGGAGAGGAAAGCCAGGGACCAAGGATGGAGGGAAGAAAGGGGGAATCTGCCAGTCTCCCTGTTTGAACCCTTTCGTCACACATCATTGTGGCCTGTATATCTCTTGCCTCATCTTCCATCTCTTACCATGGGCAGCAAAGGAATGATCATTTACCTTTCAATGTTTTGAGAAATGACTCTACATAGAAAGACTGTTGTGCATGGAGAGAGTTTGGGTTCCTGAGGAATGAAGGTGAAGACCTTGCTGCAGTCCTTCCTGTGGTTCCCACACAAGTCTAACTGACACAAGAATGTGAGAATAAGATTCCATCTTCCCTCACTTTCCTGAGACACTGAGAGCACAGGTTGTCACCTCCAAGGCTGCTATGGAAGCAGTGAGGGGAACACACAAAGGCTGGGCTGCAGCCAGCCTTTCCAGCTTCTTCCAGCCGTAGCATGCTTGCTACATATCTTGAACTATTTGCTAGCTTCCAAAAACCTCAATTCAGGGCATCTTTATTTATTTCCCCCAGTACTGATGTAAAGTAACAAGCATGTGGAGCTGTCTACGCCATCATTTTTGTGTTGAGGCAGCTTTCCATCATCCCCACAGCTCACAAATGAAAATCAGTTCTGTTCTGTTCCATATATTTCTAGCCCAGCTTTATGGTGCGAACACATTTAGAGTGGTTCTGTGTCTTCCTACCTGGCTGACCCCTCTTTAATGGCATACCATCTTGCAGTCTGTGGCGCTTCCGTTATTTTTCACTCATGTCTAATTTATCTCATTTACTAACATATGCACTCTGGTGTCCTTTTGAATTGCAAGAAAACAGCTTTTCCTATTCTTTTTTTTTCAAAATGATCAAATGGTTATATTTTGTGGTAGTGGAGATTTATATCAAAAAATTATGACAAAATGGATTTGGATTGTATTATTAACCCACGTTGCTGATATTGGATGAGAGATGGATTTATTTCCTTCATCAGTTAAAGAAAATGGAACAATTAAAAGTGAATGTATTTAATGGCAAGCATTATTAGCCTTGGAAGGTAGAAAACTGGACCTCAGAGCTGGGGAGAACACTGATTCTAAGAAGGTTTAGATTTTATTTGCATTTAGGATGTCCGACCAGAGATCCTCCTCCTGCCTGTTTTATTTTTATTAGACTAAAGGTGTCTATGCACCCCTATTATAGCAATGATTGAGTCTCTATTTCTGTTGTTGTTTGGCTGGGGTAAAAGTGGGTGCCCCAGTTTCCTTCATTCTTAGTGATGTTAGAGACACAGAGGGATCCAGTGCAAGGGAGGGAAATGGGCTACTTTTCAGAGAAATAGAAACTTACTGCTAGAGAGGAAAAAGTCACAAAGAAGTGGAACTGTACTCCCTATTTCCAGCGGACAGAAAGCCATGCAATTATTCAAACTGGGATTATTATTTTCCATTTTAGGGGCCCACGGCCTCTTTGCCAATACATGTCTTTTAATGGCTATATTTATGTCACTTACATTTGATAAATGATAATTATTAATACTTTTAGAAGCAATAACCTCATTTTATTTTCAGGATATCCTCTCTTTTATATCTTTCTGTATTCCTTCCATGTTATGAATTATTTGTACATTTTAACTAGTATTTTTATCTACACTGATTCTGAGGATATCTCCTTCTATAATTATTCTAATAGCTGATGTAAAGATATTATGTGGATGTCTTTACCCTACTGAGGTCTTTTTAAAAAGTTTGACCCAAGTGTAGAAATGCTACCTTTACCCTGCCTAAGTTTATAATGTCAATGCATTAAACATTACTTCTGTGTACATTTATAATCATATCAAACAGTATTATAAATGTCACTCCACCATTAAACCTCATTTAGGCAACTGAAGACATGAGGAAAAACTAACTTTCTGTTTGTTTCGTAATGTGTACTTTCTGCTTTTCCTGATACTGATACTTTAACACTCCCTCTTTCATTGCTTCTTGGTTTTGAGAGAATTTCCTTTGTGGGTAGGCCTGCTAGCAATGAACTGTTTCAACTTCCCTTCTGCTACACAGGGTTGATTTCCCGTTAATTCCTGAAGCTCTTTTCTTAAAGTATAAGGTTCAGAAGTGAAATATATTTATGCTCACACTGAAAAAAAACCTGTTTACACACTGTATTAATTTCTTTTCTCATGGGTGTGGCAGAATACCTGACAAAGAGACTTAAGGAAAAGAAGTTGATTCTGTCTCACAATTGAGATGGTACAGTCCATCACGGTGGGGAAGACATGGAGCCTGAGGACTCAGTTCAGGGAAGGAGGAGCTTGTGCCCTGGTGGGTTCACATCTGGGCAGATCAGAAAACAACAGCTCTATAGACTGAAGAAGGGCTGGCTTACAATACTTAAGTCTGACCCCTAACACTCTACTTCTGCCTGCTATGTCACATGACCCAAAGGTTCTTCTGCCTTCCATAACAGCAACACTTGCAGGTTACAAAGCATTTCAAAACATGAGCCAGTGGGAGATATTTTTAATTGGAGCTGTTAATGCTGACTTCTGGTCTCCCTAGAGTCTGAGGAAAAATTCATTTCAATTTTGTTTACAGATTGGAAGTTGGTATTATCCCCTATTTTTTATTTACTTTTATTTTATGTGTATGAGTGTTATGCCTGCATGTGTGTAGGTATACCCCTGTTATACAGTGCCCACAGAGGACTGAGAGGGCATGGTTCACCAGAACTGGAGTTACAGATGGTTGTTAGCTACCATGTGGGTGCTGGGATTTGAACCTGGGTCTTCTGCAAGAACAGGCAGAGCTCTTAACTGCTGAGCCATCTCTCCAGCCTTCATTATTCCCTTTTTAACTTTTAATTGAATTTTGAGAATTTCATACAATATGTTTTGATCATGCTTAGAGTAGTCCCCTACCTACAATCCTCTAAATAACCCCATTGGATTTTATGAATTTCTTTCTACATATTAATTAATAAATAATTATAAATGCCTTATAATTATTTATTAATTAATATACATTAATATATATTAAGGCCTATGGAGTCTAATTTGTGTCCCCAAATGTCCTTCAGTGATGGTCCATCCGCTGATTAACCTATGCAGCTTCACACCTTTAAAGAAAACTGACTTTTTCTTTCCCATCAGCTATCAGTTACCAATAGTTCCTCAGCTGGGATTAGGGAATTTTAACTACTTTCCCACTTTCATGCTGTGTTTTTGTCCCACTTGAGCTTACACGGGTCCTGTGCATGCTCTCACCATTGCTGTGCATTCATATGAGTCACTGACCAGCTAGCTGGGAAATGTGCTTCCCTGTTGTCATCCACCATCTCTGTCGTACAGTTCCCCCTCCCTCTTCTACAATGATCTCTGAGGCTTGGGAGGCCGAGGTTTGATATAGATGTCTTATTCAGGTTTAAGAACTCTGCAGTCTCTTATTCTCTGCATGTTGGACAGTTGTGGGGGTGGTCATATTAATCATCATATGCTACATGAGGGCACATCTCTGGTGAGAGTTGAGAGATGTATTAATTTATGGATATAACAGTAAGTCATTAGGAGTCATTTTAATACTGTATCTATTTAGCAGAATAAATAGCATTAGGCCCTCTTCCATGGCCTGTGCCCTCTGTAACCACAGGTTCCTAGTCCTGATAATAATGTCAGGTATGGGCTCCTTCTTGAGAAGTGGGCTTTAAGTTCAGTCATAAAGTTGGTTAGACCCATAACTATTGCACCAGAGGAGAAAATAGCAAATACACTGTTACTTATAGGCACAAAAAGAACTTCATGATCAGGCCCTTGATAGTGCAGGCATTAAGACCAACAACTGACAAATGTGATCTCATCAAATTTAAAAGCTTCTGTACGGCAAAGGACACCATCATTTGAGAGAAGATGCAACTTACACAATCGGAAAAAATCCTTACCAGTTCTATACTTGACAAGCTTATTATCCAGACTATGGAAAGAACTCAAAAAAGTAAATATCAAAAAAAACCACAAGCCAATTAAATTTGGGGCAAATAACTGAGCATGGAGTTCTCAAAGAATAAAATGCAAACAGCTGGAATATTTTTTAATGTTCAAGAATTTTAGTTATTGGGGAAATAAAAATTAAAATCACTTTGAGATTTTCTCATATCCCAGTTAGAATGACTAAGATCAAAAAACTGCCAAATGCTAGTGAGGGTGCGAAGAAAGGGGAATTCTTATCCAGTGCAGGTGGGAGTGCAAACTGCTGAAGCCACCATAAAAATCATTGCAAACATTCCAGAAAAAGCTAAAAATAGATCTCTCACCTAATCCAGTCATATCCCTCTTGAGCATACACCCAAAGGACTCTATATCTGTAGAGTTATCTGTTCACCTATGTTCATTATTGCTTTACTCACAATAGCCAGAACATGAAAACAACCTAGCAGTCCATCAACTGATGAATGGATAATGTAGGTATGGTACATTTACATAATGGAATACTATGAAGCTGTTAAGAAAAATGAAATTAGCCATTCAATGGAAGTGTAAACAATCATTCTGAGGTGACTCAGACCTAGGAAGGCAAATACTTCATGTTCTCTCTCATAAGTGGATGTTAGCTTTGAATCCTTAGGTATGCATGTTTCAATCAGAAAAGGCACAGAGGGTCGAAAACTAGTAATGACCATTGGGGGAGGGAGAATTTACGGAGAGGTGATAGAATGCTATGATATAAATGGGGAAAGGGAGTAATAGACTAGGAAGGGTTAAGTGGTTGTGGAATGGGAGGACATGACGAAGAAGGGACTACGAGGAGTGGTGACTAACACAGAAGTCTTTAGTATTGGTTATATGGAAACTTACTATTTTAGAAGCTTCTTAAAGTATATACACAAACAGTATGAAAAGAGATTAAAAGGAGTTATCATTTAACAGGGCACAATGCCCTTATCAAATACCATAGTCTTGCAAAGAAAAAGCCCAATGCCAGGAATGGGATCCATCTTTTGAAGCTGTTGGTCAGGGGTCCCAAAGACCCTCAAATAATACAGGGCATTGCTTCTGCTCTTGGTTATATACCAGAACTTGATAGTAAGATCCTATTGCTGAAGACACTACATACCTGAGTTTTAGAAACAACAGAGGGAAATCAAGCTGATACTGACCCCAAAGCTTCATTTCTGCAGACTAGTTTTCATAGTGCTGGAAGGTGCTATACAGTTACTGGAGTAGACAAGCAAATTCCAACCTTGCCCAGCTGTGAATCCTGAGCGTTGTTTGCTTTTGCTGTTATCAAAGTGATTTTTGTTTTGTTTTGTTTTGTTTTATTTTTTGTTGTTTTTTTTTTCATTGTCTTTAACCTTCATAATGTGTCATGGTGTAGATTTCTTTGAGTTTATCCTGTTTGTGGTTGAATCCGTTTCTTTTTTAAACATTTGTGTGTGTGTGTGTGTGTGTGTGTGTGTGTGTGTGTGTGTGTGTGTATGCATGCCAGAGCACATGTGTGGCAATCAAAGGACGAATTGCAGAAGTGGTATATCTATTACTTCCAGGGATGGAGCTCAGGTTGTCAGTTTGCACATTGCAAGCACTTTTCCCTACTGAACTACCTCACTGGCCCTGAATTGGTTTCTTGAAAATTTAGGATTAAGTTTTTTGAAAGTTTTGAAAATGTTGAGTCATCATTCAAGTACCTTTAAGTCAGTTCCCCTTTCTCCTCTCTTTCCAAGCCCATGATATCAAATATTGCTTTACAGCCCCATGGGTCACAGTGGCTCTGTTTACTTTTTAACTCTTGTCTCCTTCTCTTGTTCAGACTGAGCCACTCCTACTATTCCACCTGCTGGTTGGTTCAGTTTCTTTCCTCCCTTCCCTGGACTCTGCTGGTGCCACCAATGTGTGTTTGCCTCTTACATTATCACTTCTCACATTTGTTTGGAGATTCCTGCAATCTTTTACTTCTTTGCTGAAACTTCGTTTTTTAAAAAATTGCTTCAAATTGTTCCTAATTGGTCCTTGAATCATTTTTATGACCACAGCTTTAAATCTTTGCTGGCCAACAGTCACACTCGTCTTCTTGTGCTGCCTCTATTGAATACATGGGTTCATTGAATCAGAGATCTTCTTGCTCTTACTATGACAAATGGAGCTTCTATAAATTCCTACAGAATGTTTTATGTTTCCTGGTACTATTTTATGAGTCTCGGGATCTCAGTCAAATGTTTTCTCAGTGGCTTCCTTGACATCATGATGATGACGCTAGAGTTTTAGATTTGTTACCCAAACGCTATTAATAGCTGAGGGAGGAAGGTCATTCCAGGTGGTAGGAAGGATTCTCTCCACAGAATCTTTCCTTCTTGCGATAGGAAAGAGTATCTTAATGTTGCCCACATTTCCCACTGCCTTATCTAGCACAACACTGAGACAGATGGCTTTGTTTCACTATTTTATGTACAATCCCACCTACTTGTCCTTTTCTGACATAATGCAGCAGGGAATACACTGTCCCTCACTACCATCGAATAATTTTGGAAGTTCCGGTTTCCCATGAGGTTACCAGGGAGTCTATTGTGCTATTGCTGGGTTTGATGCTGGATGGCAGGAAGGTGAATCTGGTTCCTTAGTTGAGCTTTATTAACTACCTTAGTGGAGGATGAAAGTCCCTTAAACCAGAGTTGTGAAAGTAATGGATTAGATTCCCACTTCTGCTGTTCCTGGTGTAGACAGGGGTGGTATCACAAAAGCTTTTAAGGTAGTAATTACTGTCAGGTGTTCTCTTTCTAGGTTTCCCCATGCTTGGCTGTTGGTTTAGAGAGAACAGGATTTTATACGAATTTCCAGACTGGACTCATTGACATTTCTGAGCTGCTACAACTTCAGCCCCAAATCCAGAGCTAGAAGAAATCCATGGTATTCAATATTGTGGAAACAAATTTATCTTTATCAAAATGTTAAAACTGGAAACTAATGAGAGACTTTTATCACTCTCTTCAATCTATGAGGCATGAGTCAAGTCAGTTTATACCTCTGAGTCTCAGTTTTCTAAGAACAGCACAAGAACTCTTAAACTCATTGGCTTCAAATTGTAACAGCAGCATAACACATCAACATCTACTGTGTACATATAGACAACTCAGGCTGAAGATACTACTGTAGTCACTGCACATTTGGACAAAGAGTGACTTAGACACTTATTTATGAAGTAGATACCATGCAATAGGAAGAGAGAATAAATATAGAACTGTTTGTTTCTCAGCCTCACTATTTGCACTTGATAAATGACCAAGCTTTTGGATAAAAGATGCTTCTCTCATGAAACACTGTACATGAGTGGCTAAAGGAATGTGTCTCCATGACGGACCAGCAGGTATCTTTATATGTTATTGACCTTTTCACTAATAATGGTGGTCATGAACAGAATCCAGAGACTCCTTCCTCTATTGATTGTCCAGCCATTCTTGCAATTTTTATAAGCTTTGTGGATATAAATAATACTCCCAGGCTTAAAAACACCTAGCACAAAAGGCCTACTATTGGTAAGTGCAGTCTCCTGAACACAGTTATTGACAATTGACATCCATTCAGCCATTCAGCTCCATAGGAATTGCCTTATTCCTAGAATATTTCTAGTGAAGAGAGAGAGAGAGAGAGAGAGAGAGAGAGAGAGAGAGAGAGAGAGATTGTTTTCCGGTTACCCTGCGCCTCTTGCTTCTTGTCCTGGAAATATCTTTTCCAATTTCAGAATCAACTTTTCTTCTTTGTTTTGTTAAGTGTCAACAGTCCCTGAACAACTCAGTACTGGGGCTTCTCTTCCAGGGAACAGAAAACACTTGCATTCTGCAGCTCTAGAGGGCTGCATACTGCTCAGTGGCACTGCACCAGCCTCTGGGACAAAACCTTGGCCTGCAAAGGGCCAGCAAGTGCTTCTAAAGTTGAGCTCGCTCTGTCTTTCTCTCTGTGAGTGACCATTTCTCCATCTGCTTCTGGATTGTGTTTTCCTTGACAATTCTGGCACTAAGACAGAGTGGTGAGAATCGCTCAACCTTCTAATAAAACAGAATAGATGCCACATTTTCCTGAGAAAAGTGGAGATGGACTGCTGTAATCTGGAAGGGAGGGAGAGGCAGGGTCATCAGGTTGAAGCTGCATCACAGAGTGCTTGATAGGACCTAGTGAGACGTTGGTCTTTTACTCTGTGTTAACATGGTGCATTATAGTTGTTTAAAACCGGTAATAATCTACTTTTCCTGAATTTTGTAATGACGACCACTGAATACGTACAAAAGTGGACCTATGAAGTACCACATCTTCAGGAGGTTGTACCGTAGTTTAAACAGTGGGGCTTGAGAGTTGTCTTTTCTACTGAGTAAATAATATCAAAAGGAATTATTAGATCAGTCTACCAAAATGGGGTTACTTACTATGTATGAAATATACCTACCTTTTAATGAGAACTTATTTTGTGCTAAGCCCTATTCTAAACATTTCATGTACCTTATGTTACTTAATTTGTACACTCTCTGAGGTAGAGTTTATTAATGCCTTATTTGGAAGAGGAAAAATCTAAGACACAAAGAGGTTATAAAATATTTCAGAAAAATATCATACTCAAAGTCCTGGAGCTAAAATTTATTTAAATGAATAAAGACTTTTTTAAAAGATTTGGCTCCAGAGTCTGTTTTTTTTTGTTTTGTTTTGTTTTGTTTTGAAATTGAGGTTGACTATTATAGTGATAGGTACTAATCAAAAAATCACTTGCCCCATAAAGAAGGTAATTGAAACAGGTATCTTTAATTCTCCTTTTGACTCTGAACCCAATAACTCTAAATACAGATTAATAAGATAAAATTATGGGCCATTTGGTTGTGCCAATTCATTTACCTTTATTGATAAAAATCACTATTTTTAAGAAAATGGACTTTTAATTTTATTTGACTTTTTAGACAATGGTTATGAATTTTGAAGCATTTGAAAAAATAAAATTGAAATAAAGAACTAATTCCACATGTTGTCACTCTGGGAACATAATGCTTTGCCAGTTATTTATTTTCAGTTTTTATTAACAGTTACTTGAGTCTTGGCCTCTACTCTTTTTACCGCCTCTTTGCCCAAAGCAGCACAGTCTTCCTGTGTCTGTCTTCTCTGGTTCTTAGTAAAGTTGCTATTGCTCAGCTCATTAAAAGCCAATAAGGAACATGGAGTGTGGTAGTTCATGACTTTTATCCCAACACTCGGGAGGCAGAGGCACGTGGCTCTCCATGAGATCTAGACCAGCCTGGTCTCTGTAGTGAGTCCCAGGCTGTCTGGGGCTATGGGGGGACCTGTCTAAATCAAAAATCTGATACAGGGCCATCAATTTGTCACAGTTAGGACACCAGTTCTGTAGCTTTCCCTTCCAGAGCCTAAGTTCTTTAGAGACACCAAGCATCACTACCCTATATGGTTATTCTTTTCTCTTTGCAATTATGTAATTATGCACTATCACCTAAGAGACTACAATACACTTCAGCTACAAATCTGTAGGCTAAGATTTTGTTAATATTTGCCAGTGTATCCTGAACATCATGGACACAGAGACTGAGGATGCTTTATTCCTTTTAGTGTGTGTACCTGGACAGTGTTCACTGACTAATATTTCCCAAAGGCAAATAGTGAATGAGTAGCTAGGAAAATAATGAGGCAGAATGCAGAATTTAAGTACTGATGCAAGTGATGCAGTATTAGAGAAACAACTTCCAGTCTGTGTCCCAGACAGGAAATTATCTATAACTAATTTAGGAAATCAGATTAGAGGAAGCCATACTGGTGGGTAAAGACAGGATGGATAGCCACAGATATCCAACTCTATGCTTCCAGGGATGTGTCAGGATTTCACAGAGCCAGGAAGTGTGCTGGCACATAATGAAGAAACTTGGCATCTAATCATTATTAATAGGGGGCTATAGGAAGGCTCAGAAGTTAGAGCACCTGTTGCTCTTAAGGAGAAGAGCAACCAACACTGACTATCAGGCAGCTGACAAATCTAGTTCCAGGAGATCTTATGCCCTTTTCTTTCCTCTGTGGACACTGTACACATGTGGTGTATACACATAAACATAAAAATAGATTTAAAAAATTAAAAGTTAAAGAATTAACTCCCAGCCTAGCGTGGTGGGGCAAGCCTGCAGTCCCAGCGTTTGGGAGGCAGAGGCAAACAGATCTCTGTGAGTTCAAGGCCATCCTGGTCTACATAGTGAGTTCCAGGAGAACTGGAGCTACAAGGAGACCCTGCTTCAAAAAGACCAAAAAAAAAAAAAATTAACTTCCATAAATAAAGCTATATAAAGTTCCTGAAATCTATTCTGTAAATACAAATAAATTAACATGTACTTAGAGCTTTGTTAAATTCTCTAAGAATTGAAAAATAAGAGTTGCTTTAAAACTTCAAGAATTTCACATTTTTACAGAGAAGATAGTAATAATATACATATGAGGAAATAGGTTCAGGGACTAATGAGTTCTAAACTGATCAGAATTTGCTTTGATCAGTAAGCTTTAATTCCATGGTAAACAAAATCACAACCAATTTCCCAACGTAGAAAAATATCTGCACTCTTACATTTATAGCGTGAGACTTAATACATTAGGAGTCAGAAACTGAGTGTCACCCTGAAACATTAAATTTAGCAAATCTTATTTACCAAAACCAAGTTATGATTGCTGAACAAATATTTATAACCCAATCTTTCCTCTAATATACAGAACACTATTAAATTTTCCTATTCAGAATGTCATAATTTAAAATGGAGAATGGAAAACTAATGTATTTAGTTGTAATCATCATGCTAACCAGCACACATGTTTTTAATCACACAACACCTAATATGCTAAAATATTTAAGCTAAATTTCCACTCTTTCAAGCAAACTTTTTTTCTTTTTCTGAAACTCATTGCATAAAGTAACATCAGTATACAATATTAATTGCTGTGTGTAGTATAGATTATGGATCTAATATTTTAAGATATACAAGCTAAGACAATTTTTCTTCAAGTATAAAAGTTGATTTAGCTTAGTTTCAGGCAAGGATTTGGGATACTTTTATTTCCTTACCTTATATGGAGCATAACTGTTCAGAGAGGAATGTGCCTTTATACTACAGTATCCTCAGGGCCCACATCTAGTTAACCTTGTAATGATATATTCCTGTGTCTGGTAAACAAGAGATAACTAAATTCTTCTAATTAAAATTTCACAACGGATGAAAAGATGTATACAGATCAAAAGAGCACAATCCAAAGAATTTTTTAAGAATAAACACTCATGTTACTGGTGATCATACTAAAAACCAGAACATGTCTTATACCCCAGAGTCTTCCATCCAGACCAGTTTCTACATTCAGCTTCTTCCATAAATTTGAAAGTACTGAATAAAGAAGGTTTAGAATGATTCTACGATTTAAGATTAAGGTGGTTCATAAGCTTCAATGATAAGGAATGTTTTCATCACAAGTTAATTTCTCCTAACAATTTGATTATATTTATTAGTTACTATTCTTTTATAGTTGTTTTCAAAGATCTTCATTGCATACTTCATTTATTAATCAACTTTAAAATGCTTTTATTTTGTGGAAGATTTCTATTCATGACTCTCTCCAAACAAGTCTATTTATGCCTTTGTAACTGAAAACTTTCAAATTAAAACTGCATACATTTTGTATGATTGTCTAGTGTACTACAAAGAGAGTTTAATTAACAGAAACAGTGATTTCTTTACCAGATAAAATCTCAATTATGAGGTTTGTCTTCTTATATATTCAAGTATTTTTCAAATGCTTTAAGGAATTTTAAAATATTTTAAATTTCATTGTGTGTTTGTACATGTGTATTTATATGTGCATTTATGTTCATGATCAGTAGGGGCCTACATGCCATAGGTGTGAATATGGAGGTCATAGGACATCCTTCTGGAGTCTGGTCTTTCCTTCCACCTTTACATAGGTTCCATCCAACTCAGGTTTCCAGGCTTGTGTAACAAGTATGTATACCTGCCGAGCCATCTGACTGACCCAGTGATTTTTTTTTTATTACACTTTTAACATATTCAGTAACACATTCCAGAGCAAGGATACATATCTTTCAAAAGTGGCTGTAAATTTTTAGGTTCACAGTTGAATCAATACAGTCATAAAATATTGAACTCAGTATAAACCCTGTTTGCACGTGTCTTTAATCTCTATGTATCTGATTATTACTAGTCACAGTTGGTTACACTCGGATCCTTGGTACCTGAGTATGGATATAAAGTCATCGGGTAGATTTCATTGGTAATGTTTATCCCCTCTACTATTTAACAGGAAGTAAATTTTTAATAACTACATGATTAGAAGAAGCATTTCATTACAGCTTTAACATATTCAGTTTTATAGTGTTTGCTTTATATATAGTCTGTTTGCAATTTTGTTTTAGATATTTTAAATTTGGGGTGGACATTGGATTGTGGGAATGACTTTTCTTGAAATGAATCTTGTAACGAGTTTTACAAATAATTTTGCATAACCTTGTAAACCAAGTTAATCATATGTTTTGAGACCATTTAGAATTAAGTAGTCCTTCTGTTTACATGCTGTGTATTCAACTTGTTCAAATTTATATGACCACTATGATTTATACCATGTTTTGTGACCCAGCTATTCCTCTGACTCGGAAAAATAAATGTCTGCTTGAGATGTGGTTAGATACAAAACCAACCCTGACATCCACCAGTGAAGACATTGAAAGCAATGATGACATTTATAACAACATATTTCCACAAGTGTTGAGAGTAGCGCCTGTGCATAGGTTGAGGGCATCTGTTTGTGATTTTGTGCGCTCCTTTGAGTCAGTAAGCTTAGAAAAATACTTTTTCTTCTGTAAAACTGTTATCAAGAGTTTACTCATGTCTTTCCCATAGTATATTTTAAACTGTGTAGAATAAATATGACAGGGAGCCTTTTGTTAGAATAGAAAAATAATGAATGGAATGGAGTGGAGCGGAAAGGAGGGGAGGGGAGGAGAGGGGAGATGAGACGAGATGAGACGTGACAAGACGAGACGAGACGAGAAGAGAAGAGAAGAGAAGAGAAGAGAAGAGAAGAGAAGAGAAGAGTTGAGTTCTGAGAGAAATCAGAGTACCTTGGAACAAAGTGTGTTCACCCTTGGTTTAAATAACTCCAAAAGCAAAGTTTCTCTTTAATCAGACATTGGCTAAACATTTTTACTGACATTTTCAAATGAGGTGTTGGATAAGAAAACACTGTATAATTCTATTTTTAAAGCAGTCAATTATTTGAGTTTTAATGAGTTACATGGGTTAAATACAACTGTGTTAATGTGTGTGTAGTGTTGGTGATGGAACACAAGGTCTCACCCATGCTAGGAAACACTATATGACTAAGCTGTACCCACAGACTTCAAAATATTTTTATTATATGAGTAAATTATTTATTTTTAGAGAAAAATACCTTGTGGAAACAATGAACAGCATGTTCTAGGAACAATGGCTCTCCATCCTGTTACACTATCTCGATCTACGAAGCACTAAACTTATGAGGACAGAGAAAATGAAACAAAAGCCTTGCATAGTTTTTAATAACACCTCTCTCTTTTCCTAGCTGTCCAGCAAAAGAAAAAGCGATCTAGAAACATATAGTTTATGTGCCGATATAAATGGAATATCTTAACATAAAGTTAAGGCCAGCACATGGAGAAATGACTGAAGAGTTAAGAGCACTGGTTTTTCTTGCAGAGGACTCATGTTCAGTTCCTAGCACCCACATGGTGATTTATAACCACATGTAACTACAGTTCAAGGGGATTTGGCATCCTTTTCTGGCCTCTGAGTGTATTGCACACATATAATGGACTTATGTACATGCAGGTAAAACATACAAATAAATATAATTTTAAAAATTTAAGACCAAATTAATTTCAAATAGGACTAGAAAGAGATATAGCCCTCAAGTTCATGTATTGGTAGGATTTATATTGTGAAAATATCCATATTACCAAAAGCAATCTGTAGATTCAATGCAATACCCATTAAAATTACAATGGAGTTCCTCACAGAAACTGAAAAAAGTAATATTAAATTTCATATGAAACACACACACACACACACACAAACAAACAAACAATCAGGAGACTCAAAACAACCCTGAACCATAAAAGAACCACTAGATTTATCACTACCCCAAGTTTTAAGTTACATGGAAGAGATATAGTAACAAAAATCACATGGTACTGTTGTAAAAACACATACATTGATCAATAGAATAGAGTTGAGAGCCAAGATATAAGTCCATGCACCTACAGCAACCTGATTTTTAAAAAAGAGGCCCACGCTCAGGAGCTAAACAGAAAGTTTTCAAAAGAAGAAGTAAAGATGGCAATGAAACATCTTAAAAGACGTTCAACATCACTAATAATCAGGGAAATGCAAATTAAAACTTGGGG
>NW_008357033.1:311798-312341 GCF_000622305.1 Nannospalax galili | reverse complement strand
AATATGTATGCAAACAGACATAACTGCAGGAACCAGGACAAGGGTAAGGAAACAGTGAGGTAAAGGAAAAGAAATAACCTGAAGGAGAAGAATAGTAGGCAACAGATCTTAAGAAGGGAGATATGGATAAAAATTGGGTTAGATTAAGGGAGGGGGGAGGGAAGGGTATATGAGGAACCTAGAGGATAAGGAGAAAGAAGAAGCTCAAAAGAGGTAGATCATAGGAACAAGGGTATTAGTAAGGAAGAAATGGGGGAGAAGTGGGGGCACCTTAAGTGGGAAAACCATGATAGAGGGGTGAGACGATACAAGAGAGAAACAATGCCTAGCTAGTCACGAAAACCAGAGGGAACCATATTATTCCTACAATCTACTGACTAATTATATATAACAGACCAAGAAAAATATCTCTAGATAAGGTTTATTTGAGACCAACTGGTCATTACCCAAGACTTATCTGCATGACACATAGTAATTAAAAATGCCAGGATGGTGGAACTAACCTTCTTGGATGTTTAACAGACATACCTTGAGATCTATACT
>NW_008357033.1:306682-311157 GCF_000622305.1 Nannospalax galili | reverse complement strand
CAGAGTATGGAGGCTCTAGTGGGAGAGGAAGGCTGTCTATCTGATGAGTTTATATTCATACTCAGATGCCAAGGAACTCAGAAAGTAAGCGACTGTGACCAGTAATAGTCATATATATAGAGATTAGAAATGCATGTGAAAACGTCTCAATGTCAATTGCCTTAAAATGAATTTTTCTGCATGAAACTGTGTATTTTAACAACGAAGTGGAGATCTTTTTTAAACGTTAAAACCTCATTTAATTTTATGTCTTATGGAGTTTATAAGGAGTAAAAGATTGTACAAGCATAATAATTCATCTGTAAACCAAAAAATGTACAGGCAATTTTGAAAGAGATGTACCTTAGCTCAGAAAAATGTTATTGAATAGGTTAATGCTATTGTAATGAAATGCTTCTTCTAATTAAAAAAAAAAAACAGGCCCACGATAAACATTGAAGAAGAGACAGTAACTTCAAAAACTGCTGCTGGTCAAACTGGATTGCCACATGTAGAAGGAAATTAGATCATTATCTCTCACCACACACAAACTCAACTCTGAATGGATTGAGGACCTCAACATAACAGCTGATTCTCTGAATCTTATAGAGGAGAAAGTCAGTAATATGCCTGATCTTATAGACACAGGAAAACATTTTCTGAACATGGCACAACAGCACAGGTGTTAAAAACAAAAATGGACAAATGGGACCACATGATACTAAAAAGTTTCTGTACAACAAAAACCACCATCATTCAAGTAAATATACAGACTATTGAATGGGAAAAAAATCTTTACCAGCTATACTTATGACAGAGGGTTGGCATCTAGAATATACAAATACTCAAAACCTAAACACTGAAAATATAAACAACAAAATTAAAAACTAGGACAGAGAATAAAATTTTACAGGGATGTTTCAAAAGATAAAATGCAAATGGTTGAGAAATATTTCATTAAAAGTTCAATACACTTAACCATCAGTAAAATGAATATCAAAGCTATTTTGAGATTTCATCTTCCCAAATCCGAATGAAATGTTAAAGAAATCATGGCAATAAACACTGTTGTGGATGTGAAAAAAGACAAAGACTTATATAGTGTTGATGGGAGTGCAAACTAGTACAACCAATAAGGAAATCAGTGTGGATGTTCCTCGAAAAGCTAGAAATAAATGCAATACATGATCCAGCTACAACACTCTTGTGCATGTGTCCAAAGGATTCTGTATCCTATGTCAAAGACATCTGCCAATACATGTTCCTTGGCTCTCTATTCATAATTGCCAGAAAGTGGAAACAACTAAGATGCCTATCACCTGATAAATGGAAAATGAAAGTATGGTACACTTACACAATGGAACATTATTCAGCTGTGAAGAAAAAAAAAACAAATTATGAAATTAGCAAGTAAATGGATGGAACTGGACTCAGTTATCCCAAGTAAGGTGACCAGCCCAGAAAGACAAATATTGCATGCTTTCTCTAATATGATGATGCTAGTTTTGAATCTTTATATATTTGTGTTTGAATTGGAAAATCCATAGAGATCAGGAGGCTAATAAAG
Organism: Nannospalax galili; assembly: GCF_000622305.1. Taxonomy (NCBI): domain Eukaryota; kingdom Metazoa; phylum Chordata; class Mammalia; order Rodentia; family Spalacidae; genus Nannospalax; species Nannospalax galili. The sequence continues at coordinate 309,611 of NW_008357033.1, read as the reverse complement.
GGCCACAGACTTGGGAAATTTTGACGGAGTATAGATAGAATACGGTGATGTAAAAGGGAAAAGGGAATAATGGAACAGGAAGAGTTTAAATAGAGTGGGGTATTGGAGAGCAGGGCAGAGGAGGAAGTGAGGAGAGGGTTAACTAACACTGGAAGGCTTTTTAGAAAGTCATATGGAAACCTATTATTCTAGAAGCATATATATATAATATATATATATATGGAGAGAGAGAGAGAGATTAAATAGAGTTACCCTATAATGAGGGTATACTGTCTCTACTAGACTTCACAGGCTACAAACAAAATACTCAGTGCCAAGAATGGGCTCCCTCCTTTGAAGCTGTTGATCAGAGGGCTCCCATAGACCCTCAAACAATACTGGCTACTGCCATTGTTCTACTATCCTCTGAAGCTTGAGGGTAAGACCTATTGATAAAGATACTATATACATCAATCATAGCAGATGTGGAGAAATCAAGCTAATATAAACCTTGAAGTTTTCTCACTACTGACAAGCTTGCAGAGTGCTGAATGGTGGTGTTCATGCTACCAGAAGTGAACAATAATCATCAATCATACCCAACTATGAACTCTGCAATTTCCAGTAGCGATTGCCTGGCAAAATATGCCCACTAGTTCAATAGGGGCACAAATTTTATGGGAGTAATCAAACATTCTCTTATTGGATTTAAAGCCCGCTTCACAAGATGGAGCCCATTCCTGCCTCTGCCTCCCAAGTGCTGGGTTTAAAGGCATGCGCCACTACGCCCAACTACTATTTTTTAAAAATATTTTATTTATTTTATGTGTATGCGTGTAATGCCTGCATGCAGGTAGGAGCACCCATGTCATGCACTGCCCACGGAAGACAGAAGAGGCTGTCAGAACCCTTGGGACTGGGGTTATGTACAATTGTTAGCTGCCGTGAGGGTGCTGGGATTTGAACCTGGTCTTCTTCCAGAACAGTGTTTTTAATCACTGAGCCATCTCTGCGGCCCCAAAATCTACTACTATTGTTCTCCTAAGTGGATATAGTATTAAAATGACCCATAATTGCTACATATTATATACATTTATTAGTTCATTGCTCAACTCTCACCAGAGAAACTTCTTCTTGCAGCAGGTAACACAGAGACCCACAAGTGGTTAACATGCACAGAAAAAGAGACTGTAGAGTCCTTAGCCCTAAATGTGACTCCTGTATCATACACTCTTGACCCAAGGCTCAGGAATTATTGTGAGCTAGGGGGCCGAAAGATCGTAAGTGCCAGAAATAGTGGATGACTGAAAGGAAGCAGAGTTTTCTACACACAAGAAGTCAGGAACACATATGAAGTCATAGTAGTTATAATAGAATGCTCTAAACTTGCTCATCTTAATTTAAGCTAACTCCCAAAATGAAGGGGAAGATAGGCAAGATGTCCCACCCCTAGCTTAGGAGCTATTGGCCATTGACAGCTTTTATGAGAAAGAGAATTAGTCTTCTTTGAAATCTGTCTCCTGGTAGGTCAATCAAGTTGCAGTGGATGATCACACATGAAATTGTATATGGGAACCACACATTGGACTGGGTATTTTCTTTTCTATATATTTTTTTATTTTTATTTTATGTGTATAAGTATATTGCCTGCATGTATGTGAGTGCACCCATGTCATGCAATGCCACAGAGGTCAGAAGAGGGAGTCGGATTCCCCTGGAACTGGAGTGAAGGACGGTTTGTAGCTGCCATGTGGGTGATGGGATTCAAACTTGGGTCTTCTGCAAGAGCAGTCAGTGCTCTTAACAACTGAGCCATCTCTCCAGACCAATATTTTCTTTTTTTTTCAAATGAGAGAACATAATATTGACTATGTAGGGAAAGGGGTGTTGGATCTGGACTGAGTTGAGGATCAGTTAGGGGTATGTAAATATAATAAAAATATTCTGTATGAAAATATCAAAGAATAATTTTAAAAAGTAAATGGGGAAAGGGTTAGACAGTGACAGTGACAGAGAGAGAGAGGGAGGGAGAGAGAGAGAGAGAGAGAGAGAGAGAGAGAGAGAGAGAATCATATTAGTCCAACAACCTAATGATGAAATACACATTATCTCTACATGAGTCTATGCATATAGCTAAGGGCTACATTACAAGAAATAGTGACAGACAGGAGAAACCTTCCATTAGCTGTTGGCCAGGGTGGTCCAAGAGATTCCCAAAATTACACAGGCTATTCCCACAGCCCTTGATGGCCTCCCAGAGCTTGAACGTAAGACCCTATTGTTGAAGAAAGAACATATGCTGGACACAGGATTTGGAGCAATAGAGCTGCAACTTACTGAAACTACTTCCTCTAAAGGCTAGCTCTCATAGCTTTGGAAAGTGCTATTAAGGTGCTAAGGGAAAACAGCAATCTATGGTTCAACACCAGCCTCAAGACCAAATATCCACATCAATGGCTAGCATTACAACATTGGTGCAGTAGTGGCTCTTTTATCTTGGGTGCTATCAACAGCTGCCTAACTGGACTAAAAGTCCACTCAGTGGGAGGAAACTCAAGTTTGGTACTGTAAACATAACCAAATACACATGGCTGGAGTAGCCATATATCTTGGAGAAAACCCCAAGACTGTCACATCACTAGACTAATGTGATTTCTTACTATGTGCTAAATATGTATCCTTATATTTACAGAAAAATAGCCCAGTCACCATTTTGCTCATTTTGCACCAGTCAGAGATTATTACCAAGTACCACAACTGGTCACACACGGACATTGTCTATGAATTGGCCAGGCCTAAGTGACATATCTACAATACAACTCTACACTTAAGGCTCATGGAAAATAGAATAGGTATAAGGAAGAGGACACTAATGAGTATCTCAGTTCTCAATAATGGAGCTCCCTCACACAGCGGAGGGACAGGAACGCAAGGAGGAGGAGGAGGAGGA
>NW_008357033.1:301186-306652 GCF_000622305.1 Nannospalax galili | reverse complement strand
GAGGGGGAGGAGAGGAAGGAAAGAAGGAACAATATGCATAAGACCTTCCACTTAAAAAGCAAAAATAGAACAAATATGGAAAAGGAAAATAAAACAATCAAAGACCAGAGACTGTATAGTGTTAAGTGAAATGCATGCAAATCAGCCAATTTGAGAGAAGTCTTTTGATCTGTTGTAAGTTACCATCTTAGGTTTGCAATGATTATTTTAATGTCAGTTGGGCATCATATGAGCACAAAGTGTTATGATGGAGATTAAACCTTAATCCCTGATTTACCAACCATTTTGTAATGTATTGAATGATGTTACAGCTTGGTTCAGAGTCTAACTTAAGCACGTATTATCAGATGGGGTTTGGTGACATGAATACATTAGAGCATTCAAGCACAAACTTGAAGTGTCCATAAAACTTACAGATGGATCTGAACCAAGGGGAATAATGTCTTGCATGACAGCTTGAGAGTTGCAGAAAATACTAGTGAGTAGTTACCATAATGTATATCAGAAAATTCAAGGGTACCCTGTATCAGAAAAATATGAAAGACAATAAATTCCTAAATGTACTCCTAACAGGAAATTCATAAACACAAGTTATGACTGATATAAAGCAGACTGACTTGTGAAGAAAAACACTCATTTAATTTTCACTAGTGTTGTACTAAATAGATAAAATTATGTTAAATGTGAGTCACTTTCCCATGAATGAGAATGGTATTCTTCAGAGGTGGCTTTTCAGGTTCAAAACCAAAGCCCTAATTATGGCATGTACTTTAAGCTCAGACTCCACTTGCTCAATTATGCCTTGAGCCAGTACATAACCATTTTTGCTTAATGTAGTTTGCACTAGTTTTTGTACTTTGGAGCCAGTTCTTTCCATCTGGAGCTGGAGAGAATTGTAAGCCTATTTTCATATGACCTGAAAACTTAAGGCAAGCATTCATTCTACAATGCATTTAACTTCAAAACATGATGTGTACAACTAATATGTACAATATTGTCTATTAATCTGAATTAACTTAAAAGTTTCAAACTCTAAAAATAAAATTAAAATATAAAATCATTAGCATTTTAAACGAGAGGCACTATATTTAGCTCGCTGAAGAAGTTTGTCTATATTTTAAGCAATATGATTCAGAAAATTATGCCATATAAGGTAATTTGTTTCAGGTTACACAAGATATTCAAGGAGATACTTGAAAAATTTGGAGATGTTTATACTTCAGATAGGAATGCACACCTGATAACACAATAAGTCCCATCTAAGTAAAGACCTTTAATTATGATTGCAATTTTATAATAGAAGCCATTCTTTCATTAAAGAAGACTGTTTCATATGCGAACAAATAGCCACTGTGCACGTGCCTTTGAAGAATCCCTCTAAAATAAATGAATGCTGAAATTCAGTGTTATAAGTATTCATAATTATAGTGAAAACAATTCTCATTGCATTAAGAGGTTGACATTGCAGATATATAACTTCACTCTCAAATTTTCCCATAGGTTTAAATGCAATGAAGCATATGAAAAAGAGTAAAATATGTGTAAAAGATATATGATTGGAAATCAGAATCTTCTGCCCTTGTATCTACATACCTACATGTTTGTAGCAAGACAGTATTTCAAAATCTAACTTTGAACAAGCATACAAGATTGTCTATGAAAAAGATCCAATAGAGGCCAGTCGTGTGGCGCACACCTTTAATCCCAGCACGCAGGAGGTAGAGGCAGGCGGATCTCTGTGAGATCAAGGCCAACCTGGTCTACATAGTGAGTTCCAGGACAGCTGGGACTACAGGGAAACCCTGTCTCAAAAAGACAAAAAAAAAAAAAAAAAGATCCAATAATGAACATGGCTCTGTAGCCAAGAATGCTGAGGCTATGCACACCACTGTTTACCAGTTGAAAAGTATTGGAGAATTGAATCTAAACCAGAAACTAACACTGAATATTTGCACTCCCCATAACACCAGTAATTCCTGTTCAGGATAGATGAGTCTGAAGATGTTTGTAAATTTGAATCTAATTTTCCTAGATAAATGAGAAAGTATCTTCCCTCAAAAGAATTTGGCGGTGATAAGAATGTTATATTGGAGATACAATACTTTTAGGATTTAGTTTTTATTATTTTTTAGGTATGTGTACTTATGTGTGGGGAGGTGTACCTGAATGCAGGTGCCCACAGAGGCCAGAGGCATCAGGTCTCCTGGAGCTGGAGTTAGAGGCAGTTGCAAGCCACCCAATTTGGGTGCTGGGAATCAAATTTGGGTCATTGCAACAACATTACATGATTTCCACCACTGTGTCATCCCTACAGCCCCTAGAAATACAATATTTTACATCACGTGTTCATATGCCTTATAATAAAAACGCTTGTTTTTGTAACATAACGTGAAAATGTGGTCATTTAGAAAATTTTGAAAATAATATGCTCAAAATTTTAACACACAAGTGAAAGCAAATTAAAATCACATATTAACAGAAATTCATGGTTTTATATTTAAAATCTGTAAGTTCTGTTTTATGGAAGAAGGGCTTCCCATATATACTTTTTAACTCTTCTTTAAAATATAATTTAATTGGCACACAGCCATTTTTATTTCTATGTAGTACCTACAGTGTGATCATTTGATACAACTACACAACATAATATTTTCAAATCAGTGTGATAAGCATTTTCTCACCCATGAGCATCTCATTACTTGCGGCTGGATAATCTCTCCAACCTTCAGGCAGTTCTCAGTTTGGAGGAAATCATAGCTATCTTTGTTTATCTGGTGAAGGGAATGTACTGAAAACACAAAGATACACTGCAGTTTGGTGATATTTCTGGGATGGATGGACCCCTTTAAATCATGGATGCCAGATTAATGAGCCTTGGCTGAAAATAAGGATATCAACATCCTGGCTTACAGTTAGAATCTCAAATGTTCCTATGTTTGACTAAGGTATATTAAGAATAAATTCAGGAAGCTTAGTCTATTTTCTTTGTGGACAACACATGTTTACTGTATTGCTAGTTTTACTTTTTGTCTTGATCATTATTTTAAACATCTCTATTGCCAAATATTCTAAGGTCATAAATGAAGTTTGTATGCATCTAATTTTCCTAGACAGTCGGTTTATATATGCTTATCAAAAATGGATTAAGGGCTGTAAAGGTGGATCACTGGTTAAAACCACTGGATTCTCTTGCAGAGGACCTGAGATTAGTTCCCAGCCCACATGGTCGCTAACAACCAGCCATAGCTACAGTTCCAGGGGATCCATCAGTTTCTTCTGACCTCTGCAGGCACTTTACACTCATGCTGTACTTACATACATGTAGGCAAAACACACATACATATCAAATACAATATTTTTAATTAAAATGATTTCATGTTATAAAATAAGAATACTTTCAAGTAATAAAAGACTAAGATGTCTATAATATTCGTGCTTTGTTACCATGGTTACATTTGATTAATTAAAAATGAATTTATATGAAATGGCATTATTACTGAAAAAGCTATAACCTTGATCCTTGATAAACCTGGATTTAAAGTTTCCAAATAAACAAAGATAATGAAAAATTTACTTTATATTTTAAGAATGAAAAGATTTGTATAGGGGAATAATGGTGCGTTCAGTGAAGCGCGAACTGCAATATATGTTAACAACCTTTTCACTTTATTAAACATGTCTCCACTTAATGGATTAAGACAAGAGAGAGAGAGAGAGAGAGAGAGAGGTAAATAATATCACTTATTAGTTAAGAATACATTTTCAAAAACAATGCTATTGAAACAACCCGTGATTCACTACCACAACCATGCCCCCCTCCAAACCCCACCAAAACCACACCATTTTTCTAATTGACCCTTTAAATTCTAGGGTTGCTTCCATCGAGAAGTTCTGTGTTTGACTGTCAATTTATTCAATCACTTATCAGCTACATATGGAGATATTAGGCCGGTATCTGGATTACACGGTACACTCAAATGCAAATGCTAAGAATACAGCCTAGAACAGGCAAGGTGTTTGGCGTTAAAGGTGTGGAATACGGCATAAAGAAGTGCTGACCCTCCTGAAATTTAGAATCTAGTGCAGAACATACACATTATATTTTTATAGCCCTACAGAAATGAAAAGACTTTCATGCTTGTGCTAAACATGTTAGGGCTGTTTTGTGTGGAGCTGAAGGTGTTTTCAGAGACTGCTATTCTGAGGGTTCAGTAAAAGACAGTTTTGAGGAAGTTCAATTTTAGCTAGTGTGTGTACCTCATTTTCATATGTAAATACACAAATGATAATCCTGAGTGAAGCTGGGTTCCATGTGCATATGGATGTATTTATGTGGGTTCTACAGCTTTAGGATATATATATATATGAATATATATGAATATCCATCAGTTAATGATTCCTGCTACCCTGCACGAAAAATGATCCTTGTGGCTATCACCAGATCCTTGTTGTAAAGGAGAGAGTTGAACTGGAATCTTCTTCTGAAGTCTTGTCTGTAATGCATAAAAACTGTGTGCTGGGAGATGGAGAGAAGGCATAGTTGCTAAAGTGTCTGTTGTACAAGGAAGGATGTGGAGCGGAGTTTGTACTTCAGCACCCATGTGTGTGGTGGGAGGCGTGGAGACCAGCAAATCCCTAAAGACTGTTGGCCAGCACTCTAGCCAATCTGAGAAAATCTTTTTCAGTGAAAGACACTCTCATATCCTAAGGTGGAGGAAGGTGGAGGAAGATACTGCTGACTTCCACTTGCACAAGCACACATGGGCACACATACCGTTCACAAACAGAATTTATTTTAAACGTGAATTTAACTAGGAAGTGCATCACCTATATTAAAGATGATGTTTATAAGTCATGGGAAGAAGTGGGAAGGTGAGGAGATTCCTAGAAAATGTGGACACAGTGCAGACTTAAGTGGTTTTAGGAACTCAAAGGTAAGATATAGTGACATGGTAGACACATGACAGGGGAGAAAGTTGAGTCCAACTCTGCCTGGTGTTTATTTAGAGTTTTAAGTTTCATTTCTAGAAAGAATGGAGAGTTACTAAAGATTTTGAATATGATGAATAGTAGCTGATAAATGCTGCTGTGCAAAATCAGGTTGAGAGCCAGGTATGGTGGTGCAGGCTTTTGATTCCAGCACTCAGGAGGTAGAGGCAGGCAGATCTCTATGAGACAGAGGCCAGTCTGGTCTATATAGTGAGTTCTAAGCCAGCTGGGACTACAAGGAGACCCTGTCTTAGAAACCCACCAAACAACAGAACAAACGAGCAAACAAACAAAAAGGCAAGTAAAGAACCATCTTCCCTGGGAAGATAGTTCTATTCACAGTCAGATTTTTAAGATAATACCCCATAATTTATGCCATATTAATCAACTGTAAATATGAAGATCATATTTATTTAAGTATTCATTTTAGGGAAGCTGAAATGTCATAACTGGCAAAAATTTTAGTTTACTCACTGT
>NW_008357033.1:276213-301066 GCF_000622305.1 Nannospalax galili | reverse complement strand
AAAAATCCAGAATTTACTAAGTTTTTCCCTTTTTATATACTCATTCATTCTGAAATAGAGTTGTTAAAATACTGTAGTTATCACTGATTATCAAAATTTGCTTTAACAGTATTATAAAGGATTTTAAAATCTCAAAATAAATATTTGATATATGAATAGTATATATAAGATACATACGATTGACAATGTAATATATTTATGACATCCCATTGAAGACTTGTCGTTTCACACACACAAGAACACTAGAACACTATGATAAAAGTACTTACTTCTACTTTATTCATAACTGTCATTGCTCACTGTCAGAGTGACTTAACACCAGGCATGAGGCACATTTGTTCATATGTTTATCAGCATATGCAGTATTATCCTGGGAAACTGTCTGACTACCTTCTACCATACTTGCATCCTAATAATGATCTTAATTACCATTTCTCAACACTCAATTTGGGACAAATACTATTAATATTTTTAAATTGTATCATATTGAGAGCCTTATAGCTTGAGACTATTAATCATTTCTACAATTACAGAGTATATTAACATTTTATTTGACAGACAGAAGAACCAATATCACTAGATGAAAGTTATACAATGAAGCTCTCTCAGAACTGAGATTGGAACTCAGGCAGTGGTGCTCCAAAAGCTTGCAATTTATCCTGCACTGCTTTACTGCCTATCCCTAACCTCACTACACCTGAAATATGGGAATTATTTGCACGTGTTCTGTTATAGGAAACACAGCTGCCCTTGTGTTCCGGTTTGGATGTGAAATGCTTCCCATAGGCACAAGTATTTGAATATTTGTACCTTGCTAGCAGAGCCGTTTGAGGAGAATATGAAACCTTTCTTGCTGTGGCTTCCCTAGAGGAAGTGTGACACTGGGGGAATGGCTTGAAGTTTTATGAACCAGAGCCGCTTCTTGCAGTGCTCCCTGATTTCAAGTCCACGACCCGACCCGTGGGGAGTCTCAGCCAGACTCCTACTGCTGTGGGCAAAGCCCTGTCTTGGATGCAGTGACATATGGTATCCTCTCATGCAGTGAGCCGAGATAAACTTTCCTTTCAGTTGCCTCCCTTCACACATTTGGTCACAGCAACACGAAAAGCAACTAAGGCATCTTAAATTTAGGAAAACGAGGTGATATGCATGGTTTCAGAATGTCACACTTAGAGAAGTTAATTTGGACAAGAAAGGGAAGACTATGGAAAGCCTTGAAAAATGAATGCACATTATCGTCATGATTAGGTAAAACAGATGATGAAAAAATGATGTGTCAATTTCATGTCAGGACGCCCGGGATGAGAAAAGACAAGATCTCCAGGCTGCCCTAGCTATGTAATTTCTGCAGAAAAGTGCTTGAGATTTGGGGCCCAGAGGCTACAGTGTAGTTTAGGATCCATAGTTTCCTTACCGCTTCTTCCTATTATGATAGTTTCATCTGTTAAGCTGGGATAATGAACCCATTTTACTGAGGAAATAAGGAAATAACACAGGTGAACATTTTAAATTTCTTTTCACTTTCTTAAAAATATTATTATATGTGTGCTTGCATGATATATGTGTGTGTGTATGTGGGGTGTGTGTGTACGTGTGTGTGTGTGTGTGTGTGTGCAGGAATGTACATCATGGTGCATGTGTGGATGTCAGAAGACAATGTTCTTCTACCATTGGTCCAGGGATCAAACTATGGTTACTAGGATTGCTCTGCAACTGCTTTTACCCACACTAATTGCCACACCGTGAAAAACATTTTGAAAACTTTAAAGCAAAATATATATTGCCGGCATGGCTCATTTTACTATTAATACTTAATTAAAGCCTAGAGAAAATAACATCAACAGCAAGCAAAATGGCTTCTGTTTATATTAATATCTAAGGAGCATGAATCAGCTAAGTATGGAAAAGATAAATATTTCAATATATTTTCAAACAAAAGCAAACATGAAAATAACATATATCCAAAAGTACAGAAATGTAAATAGCTGGGGTCTTATCAAATTGTGTAAAAAATAATCATCTTTTCGCAATGACAGTGAGAGGCAGTAGAGGGCATGGGGATGTGCTTTCTCATAAATAAAAGTATAATTGTAAGTATAGTAATGCTTAGGCATGTGTACATACATACATTTAGGCATATGCCACACATATGCAAATACATACATAAACTCTAAAAATTTAGATATATGATAAAATTGTGGGTGATTTCCATTTCTTTTGCTAGAATATGCTTTTCACAAAATTTTATCAAAAGGGAAGAACGGTGAAATTATGTCATCCTCGTTTGGTCTGTTGCTGTGCTAAAACACTGACCCAAACAACCTGAGGAGGAAAGGGTTTATCTCATCTTTCAACTCCTAGGTTACAGTCCATCACTGAGGGAAGTCAACACAGGAACTCAAAGCAGGAAGTTGGAGATGAGCTGAGCAGAGACCAAAGAACACAGTTTTCTGGCTTGCTCACATTTCACTCAGCCACTTTCTTATACAGCCCATACCCTCTTTTCCAGGCATGACATTGTCACAGTGCCTGGGCCCCCTACATCAATCTGCAGTGAAGAAAATGCCCCACAGACTTGTCCACAGGCCAGTCTGATGGCGAAAATTCCTCAACTGAGGTTTCCTCTTCCCAAGTGACTATAGCTGGCTTCAGGTTGACAAAACTAACCAACATAGATGTATAAAGATTTGTAGAGTAGAAATACAGACTTAGAGGAGAGGAGACAACCTATTTTTCAGTGGCAAAATGGCTCAGCAGATAAAGACACTTGCCACCAAGCCTGACAACATGAATTTGATCCCTGGAACTTACAGGATGGAAGGAGAGAACCAACTCCTACAAAATTGTCCTCTGACCTCCACTTGTGAGTCAGGGCACATGTACATCCCACAACACACACAAACACACACACACATACACACACGTGCACACAAACACAAAGGAAAACACTATTCCTCTGAACACTTAAATGATGAGTTACAAGAAGGCAAAAGAAATCTCTGGCACACTAGGAGATCATGTTTTATTTACTCAGAGGTGTGGGGACTGTGGAATCCTAGGAAAGATCTTGATACAAAAACTGCATCTGGAGAAGCCTTGTCATGTCCAATCACAAACAGCCACATTTTCCTCCTAGAGGCCCTGAGATTAATTTACTCTTATTACTTTCATTTCGCAGGTAAAGACATTTTAAAATTTCCATTTGTTATTTTTATTTTCTGTGTAGGTGTGTATTGCCTGCATGTATGTTAAGTATACCCATGTCATGCAATGCCGGTAGAAGTCAGAAGAGGGCGTCAGATCTCCTGGAATTGGAGTTATGAAGGGTTACCAGCTACCATGTGGGTGCTGGAAACTGAACCTGGGTCCTTTGCAAGAACAGCCAGTGCTCTTAACTGCTGAAAATCTTTCCAACCCATACTGAAAATTTTTTAAGATTTTAAAAAATGTATGTGTATATGTGTACATGAGTTTATATGTATCTATGCATTCAGGTGCCTTGTAGAGACAAGAAGAACATATCAAACCCCTTGGAGCTGGAGTCACAGGCATTTGCGTACTGCCATGTGGGTTCTAGGAACTGAACCTGGGTGCTCTGCAAGAACAGCAAGCACCCTTAACTACTGAGCCATCTCTCGAGCCTCTCCTAAGTGAAGATGAATTCAGGAAGGTGACTAAGCCAGTTCGTGGCAGTACTGGATTCATATTCAAGACTGCCTTACTCTAAGGATTTCGGCTTAGCATTTTCTTTTTATTATGGTATTGACTGGTAGAAATAAAAAAACTAAATACAAGGAAACATACACTTTGGATTCAAGGGGGAAACATAAGATTGTTAAGGCAACACAGGTTCACTAAAAAAGCTATGCTTATAACCATATGTCACACAGAGTTTGGGAAACTTAAGCAGGCTCATGGCAGGCCATTTAGAAGTCAGGGAAATAACAAAGTTCTTGAAACAAAGAACAAATTTGAAAAATATCCCTATTCTTGAACTCAAAATATAAAGGCTTTGCAGATATTTGTTTTAGGACAATCATTAAAATTATGACTACCTGAAGCACATAGAGCAGTGGTTAAAGAAATAAGGCACACATATTTTTTGGTTACACACTGAGGATACACGCCAAGTGTAAAAGCAGACAGAAAAACCATGAGAATTGTAGAGGCAGGTGAAGGGTAGCTGGGGGTAAGAACCACAGGAGAATTTCAGTAACCGAAGAAGTAACCTACGAGAAGACAGGGATGAGAAGGAGTTAAGGAAAAAGACTTAGTAATCCTTTCCTGGAACAAATAAGCATTGCATAGAGGAGGGCAGAGGATTATACAGTTAGGATTGATTTTTTTTCTGCCTTTGGTTCAAGAGATTAAAATAAGGAGAACTGACCTATATTCAAAAACTCCTGCAAGAAATTTGTCTTACCCATACCAGATTAATATATGTCCTGATGAAAGAGATTAGAGAAAAAGTTCTAGGAGCAAGAGTATTGTGAAATCTTGACTAATATTGCAGTATTGAAGGCAGAATCTGTCACAGCTTACAGCAGACTTGATCTGAATAGCAGACATGTCCCTTAATACTAGGTAAGTGTCTATCAAAGGATTCTAAGCTGCCTTTCCTAAAACCAATTGTACATCAATTATTTGTTCTCTCAAATTATGGCTGTGGGTCAGTCAAATTGGTTATTAAGCATGTCATCAATTATCAGACAGTTTTCAAAATAAAAGGGGGCAAAGTAAGTCACCCTAGGTCTTCGGGGTTTTTAAAATATATATTTTATTATTTTTATTTTATACGTATGAGTATATTGCCTGTATGTATGTGAGTGCACCCATATCGTGCAATGTCATGGAGGTCAGAAGAGGCTGTCAGATTCCCTGGAGCTTGAGTTAAGGACAGTTCATAGCCACCATGTGGGTACTGGGAATTGAACCAGGGGTTCCTCTGCAAGAGCAATCAGTGCTCTTAACTGCTGAGCCATCTCTCCGGCCCTCACTCTAGGTCTCTGTAAGGAAAAATCTACAAGTAAATTTGGTGTCTCCTGAAAGATGGATGCATTGATAAAAAGTATAGAACATGGAATGATGGAGCAATATGGATGAAAAATGCAAAAAAAGATAGAAGTCTGAGGATCTGAAGCCATAGAGTATTCCCATATACTAAAAAGGAATTAGTTTAAGACTTGAGATAGAAGAATGGAAAAACAGTTACTGTTTGACAATGGAGGAGATACAGCATCATGAAAGAGAAGATGTAAACAGGAACCTTGCACATGGTACGCAAGCACTGAGCTACAACCTCAGTCTATGTGTGTGTAACTTACACATGCAGAATAAATGAATTTCATGTTTAGATATGGGTCCTTTCCAACATATCTAATTAAATACAAATATTACAAATATTTAAAAGAAAAAAAAATCCAGTATCTAAAACATTGCTGGTCTCAAGCATTTATAGTAAGGTAAGTTCAACCCGTAATATCATTTTCAGTGGGAGTAATTTGATAATATATGCCACACACACATACACACACGCACACACACACACACACACACACACACACAGTTGCTTTAGTCTTTTATCACAGAGCTTTAAGAACTCTTGATTTAGAATATGTATTCCATTTCTTGGGCCAAAGACTGCAGATCAGATAAACTGTCTCAGAGATATAGGGGTCCACTGTTGGAAGAGATTATAAAATCTTCTTATTAAATCATACAACTGTTTTTCAACCGTAATTTAATCTAATCTAAGGTTAGATTTCACAAGAACAGACTGATAATTCCATCTCCCTTGTGAGATATCAAGTGCATTTTCAAGCCAATCAGATATATACACATCCAAGAAAAGTAATCAAATCCACTGAAACCTCTCTTTTAAAGGAATTCAAACAATTAGGACATTTCATTTCTTAGCATAAATGCCCAAGTAGGTTTTACTATAGATTTAGCAATTTTCAAATTTAGTAATTTTCAAATAAATTCCATTAGTGATTGTGGCATATTCCCACACATCTGCTTTTCAGTGCTCTCTCCATCACTTGTTAATCTATTATAATAGCATTTTTTCTCACTCACTGTTAAAACAACATTTACCTTGAAGATGGAATTAAGCAGGAGAGCACCACAGCAGAGACCACTTCCTTTATCAGAGAATTGTGGTACGCTCTGAGGGAGACACTAAGCAGGATTGGTGGCTTTCAAAATGGATTGAACACTTCAAATCTAGTACGATTAGTTATATATAGCACAGGTATATATGAGAATTTTACACACAGGTGTGCACACATATATACAAGGGTGAATATATAAGATACACATATAGAGGGAAGGGAATTTGTGCATGTATGCAGGAACATGAGAAAAGAAAGATGAGGTGCCTTCATTTCGTGGCTCCTATAAGTCAAAGCAATATTTGATCTTTTGCCAATAACATTCCAAGTAACCCTCACAATACTTTAACAGAACAAGGGCCTATTATTGTCACTGATAAAAGAAAAAAACTAAATATTTAAGGGATGTTAGATAAGTTGCACTGATACTCAACAGATTTTGTGTTGAAACCAGAAATATCTGACTCCAAACTAATATGGTCTACCACCTCCAACATAGATGCCAGCTTTCATTTGGTTTAAGGCTAAGGAAATAAATAGCTTAAACGTACTTGGGTCCCAATGTATGCTCAGTGTCTCAAATGGGGTAAAATTGGTGAATAAAGATGAATTCGAGTGACCGGAAGTTAATCAAGAAGGGTATTTAAAAATGTTAAGGTTCTTTGGGATTTGTGATCCTTTTACATAAATAATTTAAAAAAATGTCATTGCCTAGAAAACTTGAACAGTAAAGACAAGACCATAACTGTCCTATCAAGGCAAACATGAGAGAATATGCATAATGTCAAAGTGTTAGGAACTGGAGCAAAATGTTAATGTAGGAATGAGGTAATGGATATTCACGTTGCTTTTTCCCCTTTAGTCTTCTTTTTTCCTAATCCGGTGGGTCCTGGCCGGCTGCTTGGACATCCATTATGCATACACTAGCAAGAGCTTGTGACTTCCAGTCATCAAACAGTCATCTTCCTACACTTGGTTCTTCAGAACATCCATTGTGTTACTGGCATGGGTACAGAAAGGGGACATTTTTGTTTCGGAAAAGAAGGAGCAGTGTTCCCATGTCAGGGTCTCAACTCTCGTTTCTGGGAAAAGAGGAGACGGTGAATACTGACTGCAAACTTAAACCCAGTTTCCACTGAGAAAATGAGGGAACAAAGCAAAGTACAAACAAACAGCAACAACAAAACCTATCATAGGAAGCCAGACAGGCCTCTAATCATATCATTGGGGATGCAGAGGCAGGCAGATCTCTGTGAGATCAGGGCGCCTGGTCTACGTACGGAGCTCCAGTCCAACTGGGGCTACAGGAAGACCCTGTCTCAAAAAGAAAATTTAAAAAGTCCTTATGGGGCTGGAGAAATGGATTAGCAGTTAAGAGCACTGACTGCTCTTCTAAAGAACCCAGATTTGATTCCCAGCAACTGACGGTGACTAACAACCGTTCATAACTCCCAGGTCCAGGGACTTCAACATCCTCTCTGGCCTTTCAGACACTGCACATACATGGTACACTTACATACATACAAGAAAACACTCCTACATATAAAATAAAAATAAACTAAAAACAATTAAAAGGAAGAAGGAAAAGCAGATAACACGTTAACAGACATTTACCTTTGTTTCCGCTCCCTTCTACTTTCAAACTAAAAATTTCTGAGGAAAAGAGAATGAGTTTTTAAATGGGGTCCTGTAATATGGCTCAATGTTCATGTCCATAAGATAAAATAAATTGGAATTGAATTGAGTGCCAAATGTGGATAGGTCTTACATAACTTAAAAAAATATATAATTGATCTGATCCTTGCACATTCCTGATTATGAGGAGATAGAGATGCAAGATCACCAATGAGTTGATAATTGTGTGAGTCAGATGACAGGTGGAAGGTGCTACATCAATCTTTTTTCCTTTACTTTCATTTAATTATTAAAAATTGCTCATTTTTGCTTAATTTTTTCCAACATGAAAAATAAAATTACAAAATAAACCATCTTTAAAATAATGCTATTTATCTCATTGTACTGAAGAGTAGCTTGAAATTTGTAGACTTAAAATACTTGATAGAAGTAAAATACACGCATGAGATAATACAAACACAATTTTGATGCAAGGCTTGCTAAATGTGAAATGATATATTCTTGGAGCTGGAGAGATGGCTCAGTGGTTAAGAGCACTTGCTGTTCTTCCAGAAGACTCAAGTTTGGTTCCTAGAACCTATGTTCGTGGCCCATAACTTCCTGTCACTCCAATTCAAGAGAATAAGATGTCTTTTTCTGGCCTCTGTGGCCATCTGTACACCTATGGCGCGCGCGCACACACACACACACACACACACACACACACACACACACACATATCAATAAAAAATAAAAATAAATCTTTAAAAAATATAATGATCTTAACAGCACAGCAGCAACAGCAGCTTCTGATGTAAAACATACAAACTGGAGAGCGTCTCCTCAGCTGGAACTCTCACAGCAAGTTACAGAACTGTGAGCACATTTATAACCAAAAATAAACTAATTCTGTCCAGATGTCGGAAGAGTTTGTTGCGGTCAAACAGAACAGTATTTACCCCATAGCACAATTTTTATTGGCTAGTGAGTCCTGGTTGACAATGCAGCAATATGAATCTCTCTCATTCCATTAAATTTAAGGTACACATCATAATATTCCCCAAATGAGGAGTCAAGTGCGAATTCCTGAATCTGGTACACACTGGGTTGAATTTTGTTCAGCACTGTCCCATAGACCTATTTGTCCTGTAGAAAAATAACTATTATTAGCTTTGGTCTCCTCTTTAAGGTAGGACCCATCATAAGATCTAAGCAGAGATCATCATGATAACAGCTGAATGAAGAAATGTGAGCCAAGTTCTCAGCCAGTTCCAGGATAACAACTGTGATAGCTCCTAGTTTTGCTATTAATATGCACTCTTTGATTTAGGTTCAGCGCAGGGCTTATATCTTAGGTGAATTTAAGAGATTGCAAAGAATTCAGTTAGTGACAAATGGCAATAGGCCAGCTGATATAAGAAGAGGTGACATCAAATATAAGGGTCGAAAGCACTGGAACTCAGGACTTCTTGTAATAGGCTTGAATACAGAGGAGCAGACTTTGAAAAAAAGAAGTTTGGAAAGCTGAGAAGCTGCCATCTTGTAAGCCCTGTGTGGCAGGTCAAATTATGAGGCTAAGGCACAACGGCTGCCATTCATTTGGCTTAGTGGTTAAGAACACTGGTTGTTCTTGTAGAAGACCCAGGTTCGAATTCCAGCACCCATATGGCAGCTAACAACTGTCCATGACTCCAGTTCCAGGGAATCCTATGGCCTCTTCTGTCTTCCGAGGGCATTTCACAACACGGGTGCACTTACCTACATGCAGACAATATACTCATATACATATAATAAAAAATAATAAAATAGTTTTAAAAAATCATTTAAAATATAATCAGGACTTATTTCTAGGAGTTGCAATTTTGTAGGTCTGGATTAGAGCTCAGAGATGTGTTTCAGTAATTTATTTCTGGAGTTCAAATTCATGTATATGTAATGTGTGTGTGTGTGTGTGTAATATAAAAAACGTGTAATATATGCAATAGATTTCAGGAGCATGACATAGGCTATAAATTATATGTTATGAATATATTACATTAACAATTTAGAGACATAACAGTTCTATGATCTACAAAACAGATTGTATTTATAATTAAAGATAAATATGAACTATTTATTTGCATTGATATGAATTTGAAATAAGATTCTTATAACTAAAATATATGTTCCCATATATTGATATGGATATAGAATTTGGAGTAATAATACATGTATAGCTTAAATATAATTTTTTTTGCATTTAATATGAGCTCCATATAATAAAATACTTTTCTCCAGGGTGAAATATTGGAAAAATTCTTATTTTGTATTATATGTGTAATTGTTTGATAGAGATAGAGATCTCACCAAAAATATTTAATGTCATCAGTAATGGAGGAATTGGTGAAATCTTTGCTGAAAAGCCTCTCTGAGTTATTGAGCACACTTACCTATCATAAACTGACTTATACAAAGGATGTAATAATAGAGTTGAGGTAAGACAAAAGGAAATCTTCCTTGATGTTTTGTGAAAAAAAAATCCCTTTCAGCATGCACCTTTCCTTTTCAAATGAACTGTGTATCTCTTCAAAGTAATGGACCCCTTCCCACATCTGTTTTGTGGTTCACAGAGGCTGTTCTGCATTAAGGAATGAAGATTAGTTAATAAATTAGGAAAAGAAGAAAATATCTTGGTGGACTTGTCAGAGAATCAACTGGACAGCCCTAATGTTGCTCAGAGGTTTTCCATGTACTCTTGAACGCTTGCAAAAGACAAGGGAAAAACTAAAACAAATTGTTAGAAGCAGGTGCAGGAATACAAGAACAAAAAATGAAAACAAAACAAAAAATATTTTTTAAAGTGACAATATGAAAACCTTAGAACTAGTCCGATGCTAAAATACAGAGATTCAGCTGCATTAGTTTCCCTTGAAAGAGTTGCTTGAAAACATCAAAGACGTGTATGAAGATGTCTTTGTACTCAGTTTAAGAAAATGTTATTTCTTGGAGACAGTAATTTTGTACAATTTCTTCATTATATAAGAAAACAGTTTAAAAACAAAATTCCTGGAACAAGCTGTCCTCCTGAAACAGCCAAGATGAGGAAACTGATGCAGTCAGGTCCAGATGTCTCACTTGTGATGGTCAGCACTGCCACAGGATGTCACCATGGAAAAGAGGGGGCAAGAACATTTCTTAAAACTACTTAAAAATGAACTTCGGCATCATGCATAGAGAAATGAACAATTGAAAAGCGTTTCAGAAAAAAAAGAAGGAAAGAAAATTTGCTTGATAGTCCCTCTTTAATAAAAATGAAGTACTTTCTTTAGGAAATAAAAGCATCCATTTTTACCTGACAAAAATCTCTTACTTGTCTACCATTATCAAGTGCAGTAAATTAGCTTTCTAACTCCCCTATTATTATTCTTGCTAGAGACCAAGCTGTAGTTTTAAAAGGTAATAGGATGGAGGAAAAGCATTTGCAATTTCTGTCTGCACCTGAAATTTTCAATACAGCTTCAAATAAAGGGCCATACTGAAGAAACAAAACTTTCCTCTGTTCAGAAGTCTCTGTGTAGGAAAGAGAATGCATGTTTCGGTTCTTTGATTTAGAAAGAAGGGGTGTCATCTCACATTACGAAAAACATCTTCATCCTTTAAAAAGTCACTATGAAACCTGGGAAAACAGACAAATAAATGATTCAATAGAAAACTTGCACAAAGAGGAATCATAAATTTAGTTGTTACAGAAATCATAGAAGAAAACATGAAAGAGGCTAAAAAAAATTAAGGGATGAAAATGAATCATAGAAACTTCTACTTCTATTCAACTTACAAGTTCAAAATGAACCAATAGATATAGGGTTCAGAAGAAAGTTCAGTGCAACAAGATAGGCTATAAAACATTACATAAAAAGCCAGAGATTCATCCATTCCACTTTTGATGAACAACAATGAACATGATAAAATAATTTACAATGGAAAGTCTTTTCCATTACATTCATAGTCATTAATAATGGGCAAATGAAAGGGAAACAACATTAGGAGCAATTGTAAGATTCCTAGAAACACAGCTATGAACTGAGCTTAAGAGGTGCTGAGCATACTTAAATTGATAAAATATTTATTACTTGAAATGCAGAAAAGAAAGTTATATAGAATCCTAGGAACTAGAAAATTAGGTAACAGGTTTTTGGACCATCTAGATATTTGTCTTGTTATATATAAAGTTGTAATAGAGCACTTAATGAGAAAAATGTGAATAGAAGAAACCAAGTTTTGATAGCATTTGTGGAAGAACTGCATCAAAAAAGAATGATACCAGAGTCAAAAACTCTTCCCTTCAGTAATAGGCATGTTGAAGTTATGCCAGCAAGTAGATACATCTTATATTCATTCCAAAACAGTCTGTTGTCCTTATAGGAAATTTATGCCACATACATCTTTTATTTACATAAATAGCTAATAGTAAAATATGGTCTGATTCTTATGACATGTATTTTGTACAGGAGCACTTAATTTCATCACATCTTTGGTGTAATCCATCCTTCCTCACTCAATGGTCAGGCTAGTGTACAGAGAACTAGATGCTTACAGACATGTCCGGCAACTGGGTGATAGCGTCATTAATGATTCCAACCACTATAACCCATTGATACAGACCATATTTTATGTCTTTAAAGGAACACTCTAATTACTGCTTGCAGGTATTTATTGCTTCAAAATTTCTAAATAATCTATATTTTACTCTTGGTGTAAAAGAAAATTCAGTATGTGCCAATAATGTTGACTATTTAGACAGAAAATTTTCAGGTGAAGAGAACAAAAACTTCACATAGGATGTCTGACATTATACAAAATAAGTGAGTTAGAAAGAAAAGGTATCATTTCCTTGAAATTTGATATTAGTTTTACACTGATAAGTTGGATGAATGTTACACAAATTTAATAATGACCACTGATTTTTAAAACGAAAATATTGCCTTTGAACTTCTTTAGTTGAATAAATGATATTTTAGAAGAATGTATGCATATAAATTCATAATTATTTAATTGTTCATGCACATTTTGTTAGAATATCTTTTGGGCATCATGACAAAGATGTTCATGTTGCATATGCAGAATAACTGTGGGAAAATAATTATGTTGTAATAATAATACTCTATGTTCTAAAAGAATATCTGTGAGTGCCTACATGAGTGTCTGTGGCTCTCTGTCTATCTTTCCGTAATTTTTTTCTAGCAGCTAATTACCAATCTATCAAAATGGAGAAAGGAAACTACCAATACCTTAATCAACAATTTTACCTATTTTTTGTAACAGAGGAAATATTTCCATTTAAAGAAAATTATATCAAGATATAATTGATAAAATCAATCAGAAGAAAGTGTCACATGTGTATAGGTTTAAAAGAGACACATGCTTCTCTATAGTGGCAATAAATCACTGGGAGAGTAAGTTGTAATTGTAAGAATAAGTTCATTTTAAAATCATCTAAAACTATTTGAAAAACAGGAATAAATTTAACCAAAGAAATGAAAGACTTGCATACTAAAACCGCAAAACATTTATATAAAAGAAAAGAGACACTAATAAATGCAAGAACATTTTTGTCATGAACTGGAGGACTTAACAACGGTTAAAGTGTCCAAACTAATCACAGTATCTACAAATCCAGTATTAACTGCAACAAAACTCAATAGTATACTTTTAATAAATAGAAAAAAAAAGTTTGTCCTCAAATTCATACAGAACCATGAAAGAGCCATAATAAGCAAATAAATCATGAGATAGAGAATACAGCAATTCCACAATAGATTGTGCAGCTACAGCTAGTAAACAGTACAGTAACACAGAGAAAGGCATTGGCCAGTGGAACAGAACAGAAAGCTGAGAAGCAAGCTCAAACGCAGACTACCTTGGACATGGCCGAGACCATAGTGGGAAAATGCCACTTCAGCAAAGGTTGGAGAAACTTGCAAGTAAATGCAAAAGAGTGAAATGGAATCTTTGCGTCACACACAAAAATCAACTCAAGGTAGAGTAAAGGCTTTATGAAGATGTAAATTTCTGAATATAATAGAGGAAAACTTAGAAAATATTATGATATTGGTCCTGGATGCATTACTAAATTTGACACCAAAATCATAGTTAATTAAAGTAAAAATAGATGGAAAGAACTGTAACAAACTGAATATAGACACAGCATGAAAAATCTCAGCAGAGTGTAAATACAACATGAAATACGAGGCATCTATAAATCATGTTTCTGATATGGGATTATTTTTCAATAAAATAATGGATGGTTTTGCTGAATAACAAAAACCAAATAGCTCAATAAAAATGTGCTGAGTGTTCAAAAATACATTTATCCAAACAAGGCCAACAAATGATCAAGAGGTATTAGAAAAAAGTGCATAAATGACATCAAATGTAAGAGAAACACAATGTAAAATTGTTAGCTATGACCTTCCTCCATTAGAGTGGGTATGACCAGAACTACAGATAAATGATGCTGAGACTGTAGAGGAATTGTATTTCTTGTGCCCTATTAGTGGAGATGTAAAATAATAACATAGCTATTGAAACCAATGTGGAGTTTCCCTTAAAAAATGAACACAGAACAAGTTTGCAGCTCCACCAGCAATGGATGAGTGTTCCCCTTTCCCCACATCCTCTCCAACATTTGCTATCATTTATTTTCTTGATCTTAGCAGTCTGACTGGGGTAAGATGAAATTTTAAAGTGGTTTTAATTGGCATTTCCTTAATTATTAGGGATGTTGAACATCCTTTAAGATGTTTCATAGCCATCTTTACTTCCTCTTTTGAGAACTCTCTGTTCACCTCCTTAGCCCATCTTTTAATTGGGTTGCTTCTTGTCTTGGTTCTCTGTTTGGTGAGTTCGTTATATATTCTGGTTATTAAACCTCTGTCGGATTTGTCGCTGGAAGATTTTCTCCGATTCTGTGGGTTTTCTGTCTGCTTCCCTGGTTGTCTCCTTGGATATACAGAAGTTTTTAGTTTAATGAGGTCCCATTTATTAATTCTTGCCCTTGTTTCCTGAGCAATTGATGTCTGGTTTAGGAAATCCTTTCTTACACCTATATTTTGTAGGTTTTTGCCAATGTTTTCTTCTAATAGTTTCAGAGTTTTAGGCTTTACATTGAGGTCTTTGAGCCAGTTGGAATTGACTTTTGTGCAGGGTGAAAGATAGGGGTTTATTTCATTCTTCTACAAGTGGAGATCCAGTTTTGCCAGCACCATTTGCTGAACATGCTGTCTTTCCTCCAGTGAATATTCCTGGCCCCTTTGTCAAATATCAGGTGGATAAAATTGCACTTACTCATATTTGGGTCTTCAATTTTGTTCCATTGATCTATGGGTCTATTTTTGTGCCTGTACCATGTTGTTTTTATGACTATAGCTCTGTAATACAGCTTAAAATCTGGTATATTAGTCCCTCGGCATTGCTCTTAGTGCTCAGGGTTGTTTTGGATATCCAAGGTCTTTTGTGCTTCCATAAAAATCTTAGGATAGTTTTTTTCCAATTCTGTGAAAAATGTCATGGGGACTTTTATTGGCATTGCATTGAATCTATATATGACTCTTGGTAGGATGGTCATTTTCAAAATATTAATTCTTCCAATCCATGAGCATGGGAGGTCCTTCCATCTTCTGATGTCTTCCTCAATTTCTTTAAAGAGTTAAAATTTTCCTTGTAGAGCTCTTTAATGTCTTTGGTCAGGTTTATTCCAAGATATTTTATTTTTTTGTGGCTATTGTGAATGGGAGGGTTTCCCTGTGCTCTTTCTCTGACTGCTTGTCATTGGTATATAGAAAGGCTATGCTACAGACTTTTGTAGGTTAATTTTGTAACCTGCCACTTTACTGAACGTTTTCAGGTGGAATTTTTGGCATCTCTTAGATACAATATCATATTATCTGCAAAAAGGGATAATTTGATCTCCTCTTTTCCAATTCTTCTTTAATTTCCTTTTCTTGTCTTATTGCTCTTGCAAGAGTTTCAAGTGCTATGTTAAAGAGAAGTGGAGATAGTGGACAGCCTTGTCTGGTTCCTGATTTTAATGGGAATGCTTCCAGCTTTTCTCCATTTAGAATGATGTTGGCTTTGGGTCAAAGAAGGAGCTCAAAAGAGGTAGGACCATAGGAGAAGGACATTAGTAAGGGAGAAAGGGGAAAAGTGGACCGTAGGAGAAGGGTATTAGTAAGGGAGAAAGGGGGGAAACGGGGGCACCTTAAGTGGGAAAACAATGATGGAGGGGTAAGACAATGCGAGAGATAAATAATGCCTAGCTAGTTTTAAAAACCAGAGGGAACTGTATTACTCCTACAACCTACTGACAAATTATACGTAGCAGATCAAGAAATGTATGTCTAGGTAAGGTTTATCTGAGAACAAATGGTCTTTGCCCAAGAGTTATCTATATGACACACAGTAATTAAAAGTACCAGACAGGTGGAACTAACCTTCTTGGGTGTTTAACAGACATACATTGAGGCCTATAATAATTTGGTCAGAGGGACATAAAGGACACTTTTTGCTCCTTTCCCTCCTAGGTCTGCTAGTTCCAGGGGACTATGAGCATCTCTCAAAATGACCTATACTGGCAGTGGGTCACCTGTCCTCTTGAACAAGGAGGCCGAGGAGACCCCACCAGATGGACTTGAACCAGTGTTCAGTCTACAAAGAGGAGGGTCAACACAGAGGAATCATTTCCTCCATGCTTCCAAGTGAAGCCAACTGTGGTCAAGTGGGACCTTTGACTTATCTTCACATAGGTGGAACTGGTAAAAGAAAAAAGCCAGGGGCTGCTCCCAAGCCCATGTGACCCCAAAGAAACAGACCCTCAAATGACCTTAAGAGTAAAAATAAATTGGTTTATCTGGACCAACTGTATGGCCTTAAACACCCAAAAGGAAAGTATAACCAAAGATTAAAGGGGCCAATATAATTTCTTAAGAGTCCATATGCATAGCTAAAGGCTAAGTAACAAGCACCAATGCCATACAGGTGATACCTTCTTTTGAGTTGTTGGCCATAGTGGCCAAATTGACTCCCAGATAGTAACCCAGCATGGAACTGGGAAAATGAAAAACAGACCCCAATCTTATCTAAAGGAATACTGACAACTGATTACTGCTAGATGTGGAAGAGCTGACCCTCCTAAAACAAAGACCTCTAGATAGGCTGACTAGGTTCACCAGAAGAGCAAGTAGTGGGGAATGGCTGGGAGTACGGACAACACAGCAGACAGTAGCAGGGGTATCAGAGTATAAGGGCTCTAGTTGGGGGAGGGAGGCTGTTGGAGGTTGCTATCTGGGAAGTGGGTGTTGTTGTGTGATACACACACACAAAAAAAAATCAACAGATTTTTTAAAAATGTATTATATTTGAGGAGGAAGCATGGAAATTTATGTCATGCTAATTAGTAGAGGTGATAAACAATACCATTGGAATCTGCCCGATGACTTTATAGACATACACAGGCACCAAGGATCCAAGTGCAACCAATTATGACTAGTAATAATCAGATACAGATTAGAGATGCATGTGACAACATCTCAGTGTTAGCAGCAAAAACAATGAGTCTGTCTGCAAGGAACAATGTATTCTAAAATTAAATGGAGTTAAAAGTAATTCAGCTGTAAACCTAAAAATGTACAGCCAATTTTGTAAGAGATGCAGTGTAGCTCAGAAAATTGTTATTGAATATGTCAATGCTGATGTAATGAAATACTTCTTTTAATTATGTTGTTTATTAAATAAATAATTTTAAAAAATAAACACAGAGCCGAGCATGGTGGCACACACCTTTAATCCCAGCACTCAGCATTCGGGAGACAGAGGTAGGCAGATCTCTGTGAGTTCAAGGCCAGCCTGGTCTACATAGTGAGTTCCAGGACAGCTGTGGCTATAGGGAGACCCTTTCTCAAAAAGACCAAAAAAAAAAAAAAGAACACAGAAGCATCCTATGGTTTAGTAATCTCACTACTGGGTAAATAGTGTATCCAAAAGAACTGATATCAGGATTTCAAAGATTAAGCACTCTTGTTTCCTATGATTCTTTGTGTGCCAAGACACAAAGAACTCATGACCACCAACAAATAAATGTAAATATTATATATACACAATGGAATATTACATACCCTTAGAAGAGACTGTGATGTGTAACAACATGAACAAACTGAAAGAACACTGGTAAGTAAAATTGGGCAGAAATGCGACAACAGATGCAGGAAAATGCCATTATATGAAGTACTTAAAACAGTAGAATTCACAGAATACAGTAGGGGTTGTCAGGAATTCGGGGAATAAAACATTGGGAAGGATTTTCTGTGTAATGGGTTTAAATTTAAATTCATATGAAATAGTTTTTCCACGTATTATTCAAAAAGGAATAAAGATGTCAGTTGGGATACTTCAGAACATGTCGAAGGTTGTGAGCATCTTGATGGTGGTTATTGTTTTACAGTTGTTGACACATGTACAAAAGCTCTTTCAAGCTTCAAAACACAATTGTGGATTCCAAATTGTAGCATCTCTCATGGAGATGTCAATCTTACCATGTTCAATGTGTTTCCTCCTCTTATCATCATCCTCTATAAACAGAATTTTTATCTCTTATATTAGGTCTTAAAATTATGTCTTTCATTACTATTAAACACTGATTTTTGAGAAATATCTCTTATTAAGAATTATCTTCCACAATAGCAAACATAATCCCTAGCAGTGACAATGTTCACAATGACCCTTCCCGTCCACTTGTGTCATAGGCTATAATGGGGGAACAAGGGAGTGTGATCTAATATATTTTAAACATGACACAGACCATGTGACTGTGTGGCTTTTAGTTTCCTGAGTGTTTGCATAATCACAAAGGTTGAACAATGGAACAGCATTAGTATTCCATAAAAGCAGATATGTTCAGTTCTTGCATTTGAGTGAGTGAATAAAATATTCAATTCCCCTGAGGTATAAAAGATCAAGACACTTTGTGATGGCTTAATAATGCCTTTTTGCAAAGAAAGGTGGTAGTTGAGGCTTCAGAAGAAGAAAGGCATAGGCATGAATTTAAAATCACGAGAAAAATGAATAAAAATATTTGTATTCATATAAATGAAGGATAGTAGTCACTATTCCTATTGAAGTTGAATTGATGTAATAGAAATATTGGAAATAAAAAGTCCTGCAACTGTTGTATTCAATTTGTGTGGTCACTTTGACCACATGAATTACAATGAAATGGTCTGTGAACTACAGTCATGTCTTAGTTATAGACACAGGCTATCATTTATTGCAACTGACTTTAATTCATGGACTACAGACCTAAATTAAGTATACTACTTTAACACCTGAATTTGTTTTTCAAATAATCACCCTACAAGTTAAATGAAAGATTTATGTGCATATGTATATATTAATATATATTTTAACTTTCAGTTTATATGTAATCAATGCAGAAAACTCAATGTTCATGATATTTCTGATTTAAATTAAAATTCATTTCCATGGCATACTTTTGTTTCTTTTAATTTCATAGACATTCTTATATTTTTTAAATTATAGAAGTATTCATTTTCATTATGTAACAGAAACTATAGGTAATGTGGTGAAAAAGGCAAAGCAAATCTTGTATAATATCAACAGTCTTAGAAAATTTTAAGCTTGGTTCAGTTTCTTTGAGCTCTTAAATCCTTCCCTTGGACATTCTTCTCATTTCCGCCGCATGTGTGGGAGACATTCTTTCCATCATTCCATGATCTCTTGAATCCAGTCATGTGGTGTTTGCCACTCAGCTCAATTTCTTCTATTTTTCTACCATCAACTTGTTTTTAAAAGGCAGTATAACTTTTTTTTTTCTAAAGAATAGGGTTGTTCTAGCTTGATCTCTATTGTTGTGGTACAATATTGACTAAAGTCAGCTTTGGAAGGAAAAGCTTCATTTCAGCTCACAGGATACAGCCCGTTATGAAGGGAAGGCAGGGCAGGAACTGAAGGACGATGTTGGAGGCAGGAACGGAAACAGATGATAGAGGAACACTGCTTTCTGGCTTGCTTCTCCTGGCTTGCTCAGCTATCAGTGTTATATAGCCCAGGCCCACCTGACTTAGGTGTGGCAAGATCCACAATGCACTAGCAATTAAGAAACTGCATCACAGACATGGCCCAAGATCAGTCTGATGGAAACAATTTCTCAATTGAGGTTCCCTTCTCCTAAGTTTCTCCAGGTTGAATCAAGTTGACAAATACTAGCATACTAGTCCTTGCACATACTAGTCCTTGCACTTTCAGAGCCTGTTTCTCACCAAAAGCAGATGGACTTCATCTAAAGTCACTTCTCATGAATTTGCAATGAAACTCGTACACTTGGATGAAAGGGATTTTCACGGAACTGGAAGTAGAGAGTCTCTCTTTGCTTTCAGTATTCAAATTGCATTTGATTGTAGAGTCTTAGCCTCCACTTGAGGACAGAGATGTCTCACTGACACAAACCATGCAAATGATTTTCTCTCTCATAAAGATTAAGCTCAGCATTATCCTGGCAAGCTGTAGTGCTATTCTTGAGCCTTAGAATTGCACTTTTCCTTAAAAATCCATGCTGAATCCCTGCATGAACTTTTTTGGCTCAAAGCACTATGTTATTGATTAGTTTGTACCATTCAAAGGTTTAAATGGTGTGTGTTTGACAATCCGTGGTGGAAAGAAATAACACAAAATCAGACAGTTTACATTCTGCTGTAAATCACAGAGAACACAGCCTCACTTTTCATTTATTCCAGAATCTCAAGCGCTGTTAATATATGTTTTGGGGATGGGGTGTTGATGCTTTTAAAAACAAGTAACATAAATTTTGATTAATTTCTCTTTGATTGGAAAGTTCATTGTAGAAATCTTAATCTAAGAACAATGCAGTACACTTAAACTCAATTTTTTAAAATATTATTATGTTACTTTATGTTTATGACTATACTGCCTGGTTGTGTATAAGTGCATCCATGTTGTGCAATGCCCATGGAGGTCAGAAGAGGACATCAGATCCCCTGGAACTGGAGTTATAGAGGATGATTGTTAGGGTACTGGGAATCAAACCTGGGTCCTTTGCAAGAACAGCCAGTGCTGTTAGTTGTTAACCATTGAGCCATGTCTACAGCCCTTTAAACTCAAATTTTAAAGTCAAAGAAATAAGTATACTGTTGAGGTCTTCAAAACATTGTAAAAGGCATTTTTGTTCATTTTGAGTCATGCTAATGTCAGTCTCTGATGAAACCAATCTGAGAAACACAAGTGAAAAACAGCAACGGTTAGAGCCTGACACTTTAGGCCCCTCTGGGGACTTTTGTTTCCACTTCAGAAAGAATTAAATAAGCAAAATAATTAGGGAACCATCTCTGACATCTTTTTCTTTTGATTCTACTACTAGTTAGCTCAAAAACACTGGTCAGATTTCTACATTTCTGTACCTCAATTCCTCCAATTATAAAATGTGAGCAATGAACGAGAAGACTTCTCAGTTATGGTCAAGCCTTAGATCTTTGGGTTGGTTCTTGTTTTTATTGCTCAGAAAGCAAAATGTGCAACTTGAAACTCATGTTGAGGATCTATACAGTTGCTGGAATGGAGAGGATCTATGGGCTATGACATCTATGTATGGCACTCTGATGTAACTGTGTTGCATGAGTAACTTAATTCTTTAAGTATCAGTGGCTTTGTACCTAAAATGACAATGAGGAGAATGTTTCTTTTTGATCCTGATAAATCTTTAAGGAATTCATTTCTGTGTTTCTCAGCTAGATAATTATCTCCCTAGAGACAGGATGGTGTTAAACAATCTCACCTCTCAGTGGTCTACTTCTTGCTTTTATTGTACATACTTTGAATAGCTGGGCATGTCTCTGTACCCTTGTTATTCTTGTTCTAGGACCTATATAATTAACCCAGCCACTACTGGCACATACCAAGTAACCAAAGACTGAAAAATAACAACTGTGACAGGAGTGCACTTTAAAAAAAAAATCAGTATTTTTCTCCCTGTAAAGACAACCACCAACAACAGTGACTTCAGTGGTAAAGAAATCATTAAGACCACATTTGAATTCAAGAAGCGAAGTATAATCCCATAAATGTGAAAAAAGAAAGAAAATTTTTCATCTTCTTAATTCAGGAAATTTTTACATTGGTTAGAAAAAATATAAAATCCATTATATGAAAAGGGTCACCGTTATGCCTCTTCTCATTGGTGTACTGAAAACACTGCAAAAAATATTGATCATCAAGTTAATGCTAGTTCTTGTCTAGGCAGTAAGAACTCATCACTAAGCAAAAGCCAAACACAATCATTGCATTAATAATGATTTTTTCATTAGAACAATAAAATACAATACAGGAATAAAAATATATAATAGATGAAATAATGGTAGTTTAATTAAATATGAAACAGGAGAGGTGTTTGAGGTAGAATGTTAAGTTAAATAAAGTGATAAGTACTGAGCTACAAGTAGCTCTGCTCACTTTAGTTTTGTTGGTTTGATTTGTATTATTGTTAGTTGCAGGGGTATCTACAGTTCAAATTCAAGACCATCACAGTTAGAAAAGGGAAGCATAGCATGAGTAATTTACCAGACCTCATCTCATTTCTACGAATTCTGCTCAATAGCTGTAGGCTCAAATTTGGGTGCAGTCTTTCTTATATTTGCATCAATCGTCTTAAGTAATATAAAATAGCTTATCTTTACTCTCTGTAACACAGACATTTATATGAAATTAGGATCGTATTAGACCAGTCAATAAAAACAAAGGAGTGGGCAGTGCTTTCAGACCAGCCACTGACATGTAGGTCTCTGTAGGTCTGCCTGCTTTTTTGAATTCTTCAGAAAAATGTAATCTCTTTGTCTCTACATATCCCTTTTCTAAACATGCTTTCTTTAATGCTTTGGGCCACCCTAGCATCTTTCTTTACTTTTTCTCTAAAGCTTCCTTCTCTCAGCCTTGGGACTGCCAGTCAGTCACATGCCTGACCTCCATGCAGGCTCTAAACCTGCATGGCTTCCTGAATTTCTTTCTTTCTCCCCTCCATTCTCCTCCTCAAGGCAGCTGCCAAGATTAACAGCTTGCCTGTCCTGAGGATTTTCCTTAAGATTGTAATAAAATTGTCCTAAAAGCATCAAAAATAAATAAATAAAAATAAAAAAATAAAGTGATAAGGAAAAGCTTCACTGTGGCATGTGGCATCTGACTGAGTGAGCTATAGGGAGAAATGGAAAGTCACTGATGATGAATAAGTTCAGAAAACTCACAGGCTTCCTACTGCTAGCCTTTACTGCCACTGTACATTTATTAGACTACTAGCATCTTATTGGAAAACACTGTGAATGTTTCCCTACGGTCTTATTTCTGAATTCTATCAGGCCCTTACTCTCTTGTTAGAGACCAGACTCCCTTGCAGCTAGGTAAGGCCATATGACTGTACCCTGCTCTATGACACTTGACTATTTTTTAGTTAAATTATTGAAAATCTATTATTTTCCTCCAAATCATTTTCCACCTTCCTCTGACTCTTTCACAAATGCATTAGTTCATAGATTCAGGGCCATTATGCAGCCATCAAACTTGCATGCTTTAGATAATATGTACAAGGAATTATCTAATTTAAGGCTCTGAATTTTAGGAGAGCTTTGAAAAATCAGATTGGCAACACACTGATATCAGAATTGCTTCTTTCTTAAAAATATTTTATTTATTATTTTATTTTTGTGAGTGTGCTGCCTACATGTAAGTATGCCTGTGTCATGCAATGCCTATGGAGGTCAGAAGAGAACATCAAATTCCCCTGGAACTTGAGTTTTTAACCACAGTGTAGATGCTGGAAATTGAACCTGGGTCCTATGCAAGAGCAGCCAGTGCTCTTAACCACTGTGTCATCTCTCAAGTCCCCAGAGCTTCTTCTTAAATTAATTATTATTAGCTACCCTTTTCAAACTTGAAAGTATCCTGATTGGACACCAAATGACATAGGTGCATATTTCTAAGCATACAAGGCTTACTATGGTATTCTCTACTCATTCTTCTACCTCTTGAAATGTTTTTGCTTAATAAGCATTATTATTTGATTATATTTCTAGAAAAGTATTCTCACCTTTGAAGAATAAACACCAGAGCCTTTGTTTGTTTCAAAAGTGAAACATGGCAAATTCTACAAAGACTTTGAACACAAAAGTGTAAAAGGAAAGCTGAGCTCAGTCTTCATTCTTGAAATGCATGGCTTTCAGAGCTCTCCAGCCATTTCAAAGCTTCAGTTGCTTTCAACTTAAAGATGGCCTGCCTGTCAAAAAGCAATTAAAGCCATGACCTGCAAAGAGACAGCACTATCACAGTCACAGGGCAACTAGAAAGAGCAAGAAACGAGACCAGCTCTGCTCTAAGACAATCTATTCTGAGAAATGAAACCCATAATTCCTATCATTGTATCTCATCCTGAGAAACAGATCTGAAGAGGAGAATTGGACTCAATGATGTAAGGGACTAAAGTATGTGATCCTGTAATTGATCAGGACTATAGAATGGACTACTATCTTCCCTTCTCCCTAATAAGTCAGCCCCAACACACCATCTTCCCAGAACAACCTCATAGTGACAATTTTTCTTTTTATCAGTCACTAGGAATCACATAGAAACCCTCATTTTCATTTCTAAGTTTTTTTCCTATGAATTCCATCTCTGTTTCCTTTCATTGTCAATTTCCAACTCCCCCAAATTTCCCATACTGCTCTGCAATTGAGCATATGACACAAGCAGAATATCCTATAATTTCCACATGTGTTTTGCTTATTGTTTTGTCACCTGAGACTTGTACTTTGTTGAGGGCACAGTTGGCTATTTTCTATCTCATACAGGGGGCTTTTTATCCTCCCACTCATCTCTCTTTCTGCCTGGAGTTCACAGATGTTCTCTATGCCCTTCTTTATTGAATTCCAACAACTTTCTTTTTCCCCAAATATTTCCCTAGATTATAAATTGAAGCCATTCCACTATGTGAACATTTCTAGATCCATTTCTTGATATTATTCCACAGAGAAATGCTTGGATATTTTATTATAAGGTTTACTGTTTCTTTATATAATTTATTT
>NW_008357033.1:267381-276119 GCF_000622305.1 Nannospalax galili | reverse complement strand
CTCTCTCTCTCTCTCTCTCTCTCTCTCTCCCTTCCTTTCTTAGTTACTAGTAAATGCATTTCTCCAATACAAATTTAACCCCATGCAGAAAACCCCAACTACCTAGGTACAAACCTTTGATTCTGCCTTCTTTTTATGCTTTCTTGCCTTCCATCCTGTTCCCTTCATAAATTATGTTAGTTATACTCTGTGATTAACTCTTAGAATAGTTCTTTTGCATAAATGCTGAATTTCTTTCTACTTCACTCCATTTGTAAACCCTCTTCTCTCTTCCCTGGTTAAACTAAATTTTCCATTTGTCACAGTGAAATTTAACAGAGTAAAGCATATAATGTATTAAATGGTCTGTTCCTGCTTCAACTCTGTTAAGATGACAAGTGAAATGATGAAAAGCAACTTAGGGAGAAGAAAGCATTTGTTTGGCTTGTACTTCTAGGTCACATCTGTCATTGAGGGAAGTCAGGGAAGGAATAAAAGGCAGGATCTTGAAGACCAACATTTATCTCCCTTTTTTATACAACCTGGAAATCACCTGTCCAGAAAATGGTACTTTCCCCTGTGGACTTGGTCCTCCTATATGAACTAACAATCAAGACAATCTCCCACAAGCACATCTGAACTTGGAAATTCCTCCAATGAGACTCCTTTCTCAGGTGACTTGGTTGTGTCAACTTCACAGGTAAAGCTAACTAGGACAAGGTATTTTTTCATTACTACTTTGTCCACTTAAACTGCTATAACAAAATACCATGTACTAAGTGGCTTGTAAATAATGTTTTTGTTTTGTTTTGTTTTGTTTTGTTTTGTTTTTTTCTGGAAGCTAGTAAGTCCAAGATCAGGGAAGATTCTGTTTCTGGTGAGGGTTTCCTTTAGGGCTTATAGAGAGTGCCTTCTGGCTGGGTCCTCAGATGGCAAAAGGAGTTAACTAGCTCTCTAGGGGACACATCATTTATAACGACATACACCCCATCATGAAAACTCTATCTTTAAGACCCATCCACCCCCCAGGTTCCTACCTCATAACACCATCATCTTCACCAAAGGATCTCAATCTATCAATTCATGGTGGCACGTTGAAATCAGGGCAACATCTAGCCACAGTGATCTAAATTCTTTCACAGAGTGCATGAACGATGGCTCCAAAAGCCAAAGATAGAAAACGAATCTTATTTTAAGTGAAAGTTCGATTGTGACATGACCCATTTGCTTTTGTGATAGCTATGTTTACTTTTGCAAACCAAAGTTATATATAGTTGTGGCAGAGACTGGATAGTCCACAAAGCCTAATGCACTTACAACTGGTGTGCCAGTGAAAAAGTGCATCACTTTTCTCTCATCTACTTGCTCTTATTCTCCTTACAAAAAATTCTGCATGATCTCCTATTTGTCTTCTTCTCCATCACCCTTCCCCTTATTCTTCCTCACCCTTGCTTTTCCTTTTCTTCTTTTGAAGTTTCAACAATAATTCTCCAATCCTCATTTCATAGGATGCTCGTGCTTTATATGTTATTTGGAAAAAAGGAGCAGTAGCCATATAAGATTCTGAACTTGCCATCGTTGAGCTTCCTATCTACTACTTTCTTTATTTTGTATAACTTTTTGATTTATTTAGAGTTTTCCATGTAGGTTGTTTTTATGTAATGAGGTACAGGGTAATTCAAAGAACCAATTCATTTAGTAGTTTCAAATAAATGTCTGGTTATCTGACTAATAGTTTTCATGGCTACACGTACCAATGTCTGCATGTGTTTTTGCTGAAGCTACAAGAATTATTGAGCATAATCTCTCCCATTTTACACTTTTACAAAGTGTTCACCCATGTTCAACTCCTTACTTGATCCCTTCTTACTTCATTAAAGGAGCTATGATCCAAACTGTCTTGACAGCTCTTTGGTTTTTGTACAGAGGGCATAATCTTCCAATGTTTGGAAACACTAACTCTCAAATTCTAGTACTATGCAAGTTAAAGGTTTGTCATGAGGACAGCCCTGTAGACTATGTGACCATGTGTACCTTACAAGAGAACATTTCTGAAATGAAGTGACTCAGGCATGTACAACCATCAACTGTAAAATGTGTGTCCCTTCAAAGTCCCTTGATCTCTCGTACAAATATACCTCTTTGGAAAAGCATGCTATATCTTAGATACTATTATTCATAATGAATACTAAATCTCTACATCTCTATATCAATACAACCAAGTTGGAGTTCAGCTGATGTTTATGGGATCATTCTCCTTCAGGATGTCCAATCTTGGACATTGTGATTTGACACTCATTCACAACTGTGCTGGGTCATATTCACAGTTATCCTGGGGTGCACGCAGCCCACAGTGGGAGACTGGGGAGATTACATTCTCCCATCTTGGACATTTCTTCTTTAGATTTTATGATCATCTTTCACATCTCCTTTAGAGAAAATTTTCTTACAGTGACTGTTACGGGCTGAGAGGATGGCTCAGTTTGTAATGCCTAACGCACAAGCATAAAGATCTCAGTTTAGATCTCGAGAGCCCACATAAAGAACCAGGCATGGCTGGCAAGTCTGCAACCCTAGAACTTGGTGGGGCGGTGGGGTAGAGACAGGTGGGTCCTTGAAACTGGAAACTCATTGTCCAAATCTGGCCTGGCCAAATCAATGAACTTCAGGTTCAGTAAGAGACACCATCTCAAAAGAAAATAGTAGAGAGCTACACCTGATGTTGAATTCTGGCATTCACAAGCATGAACACACACTTGCATACACACAAAAGCTGTCTTCAATTTTATATCCTCTCCTGAATCCATTTTTTTTTCCTAACACTCAACTGAAATTTCTTGCTAGGGTCACTAAGGACTTCAGTTGTGTTAATTTTAGTGGTCACTTTTCAGGATAATTCTCTTTTCCATAGAACCTTGTTCTAGTTTATTTCTCCATTGCTATGACAAAATATTCTGACCAATACCAACTTATGGAGGAAAGGGTTTATTTGTCTTACATCTCCTAGGTCACAGTTCATCAGGGAGCCCAAGGTAGGCACTCAGGGCAGGAACCTCGAAGCAAGAATTGAAGCACAGGCCATGGAGGAATGCTGCTTACTGGCTTGTTCCCTGGCCCCAGCTCAGCCTGCTTTCTTACGTAGCACAGGCCCACCTGCCCAGGGATGGCACCACCCACAGTGGGCTGGGCCCTCCCACAGCACTCAACAGTCAAGAAGCTGCCCCTCAGACATGGCCGCAGGCCAGTTCAATGGAGGCAATTCACCAGTTGAGGCTCCCTCTACCCAGGTATGTCAAGTTGACACTAAAGCTATCCAGCACAAACTTCTATTAGCAGTATTTAGCAGAATGAATCTCTCTCTTATCACGCAAATCCTTTCTTCAGCAGACTTCTAGGGCACTAACCTTATTTTGATTTTCTTCTTCTACTGGCTGCTTCTCTTCCTTTCCTGTTCACCTAAACTTTAGTGCACCTCAGATGTGTTTAGTATGCATCACAGACCTGTGTGTTCTCCCTCTTGCTCACTTTATCCAGTCAATAGCTCTCAAAACCATTGGTACTATCTCTAACTGATTACTTTTCTCTGAGTTCCAGATTCATACAGCCCTGCACAGGCTTCTCAGAAAGTTACATGTGAAAAACTGAAATCCTGGCATCCATCTCTTACCAAAATCACCATTCTAACAGTTATGTCCCCATCCCAGAAAAGGGCCCCTCCTCCTATCTCCTTGGTTTTATCCAAACATTTTTGTGTCTCATTCTTTAACTTAGATGTCTACAGTAGCCAAGATGACTGCACATTATTTGAACTCAGTATCTCTGTGACTCACCTGTAACCACTCTGATGCTTGCTACATCTGATCACTGAGTTTCTTTCAGAATTGAACATTTCAGCTACTGTATGTATTGCTCCTCTCAACACTTTTA
Source organism: Nannospalax galili (assembly GCF_000622305.1). Taxonomy (NCBI): domain Eukaryota; kingdom Metazoa; phylum Chordata; class Mammalia; order Rodentia; family Spalacidae; genus Nannospalax; species Nannospalax galili. Next base: position 272,213 of record NW_008357033.1, on the reverse strand, counting down.
AAAAATATTTTAATTATTATTTTTATTTTATGTGTATGACTCTTAGGCCTGCATGTAAGTAAGTATACCCATGGCAGCTAACAAATGTCTGTAACTCCATTTCCAGGGTATCTGACAGCCTCTTCTGTCCTCTCAACACTTCTGAATGGTCACCTCTGCTTTATTTTTCTCCTTATGCTTAACACTATCTGATGCAGATTTTTAAAAATTGTCTCCATCCACTTATTAGGATGTAAACTCCAAAAATCAAGAATACATAATGCGTTTATTTTCAGTTCAGTATCCCTCACACCTGGGGCAGTCCTTGATTTATACCAATTTTCTCATACATATTTCTTGAATTAAAAATGCATTAGCATTCTTTAAGGACAGTAAGAGAAAGCAGACATACTAAAATGTTCAAGGAGAGAAAGGAATCAGGAGCTTTATCATAGAAACATTCTCTCTTTTCTGACCCTGAAAGGCTAGTAAATACAATTAGTTCCAGGATTGTATGTATTTATTAATTTATATTCTGTTTAATAAAGTATAAACTATCAATTCTGAAAGCTTTTGTTATGGGACCTGGAGCAGAGAATTGGCTGCCTTGCATATTTTCCTTCTTGTGAACTGAGGCTGAGAAAAATCTATGCTTATACTAAATATGTTCTCCTGGATTGTCTTCATTCAAAGACTAGTTTGTAGACTTCCAGTTCCCACTTGCAAGTTTCAAACCAATGGCTTTATAAGCCATAAAATGTTCCTAATTTTCTCTCAATTAAATGGATTATCAATCATCTATTTGATTGAGATTTTCAAGGATGTCTTCAAACCAATCATATAAGTACAGTCCTCAGTACCATAGGAAGGGGGAGGGTCAAAGACTTAAGGTCACTTCAGCTAATCACTAATGTGAAGGTATCAGACATGGTGTGTGGACTGAAGATAAAGCCTGACAGTTTACTCGATTAACGTGTTAACTCAGTTAATTAGTACACTGATTGAATTTATTTCAACTTGATTCTTCAGTAAACGTTTAATATGCACCTATTGTGGATATTGTGATGTTATGTACCCTGGGGCTATGTGATAAGACACTTTAAATTCACCATTTTAATGGAGCTTAAATTCTATTAGACATCAGCCCATAAACATAAAGATCAAGTCACTGCCAACCACAGGAAGGTGATAGGTATCAAGTACTGGTATGACTTTCATATTGTATGAATATGTTCCCTAAAGTTTCATTTGTTGGAAGCCTGTTCTAAGTGTATTGATAGAATTTTCCTAGGGTGATACCTAGCAGAAGTTCCACAGGTCATTGAGGGTGCTGCCATCAGAAGGGAACACTAGTCTCCTGCAGGGAATCCTGTTGCGACCAGGCTGTTATAAAACATGAGACTGGTCTTTAAATCTCTTTCTGGCTTCCTTTTTCAGAATAAGATCTCTTAATCAAGTCACTGCCAACCACAGCAAGGTGATAGACATAAAAGGGTTATTTTACATGGCCTGGGTCATGCTACTGAGTCTTGAACTCTACAAGGTCAAATAACTTAATTTTTATTTGTAAATGTAGTATTCCTTAAGGAACTTTATTATAGTAATAAAAGTTGGATTAGCACAGTTATTTTCTTTATAGCTTCAACAGTGCGGTATATTCTGTGCCTTCTGAAGGCTGCCAATTCAAAAGATATTTCAGTGGACTTTTAATTTGCATTTCCCTTATTATGAATTGAGCATTTATTTATGTGCTCAAGAGAATATAGAATCTTATCAGTGGCTCCTCTTTGTATACATATATTTAAATTTTTCAATATTTTGATATCTTTTTCTCAAAATTGGGATTTAAATTTGTTATTTGATTAGTACTTATTTTATTTCAGATTACCTATTATCTTTTGAATTCATTTACTGATTTCTTAAGAAGCAGATTTTTTTTGCTTGACTTCATTGTTTTTAGTAATCAAACAAGTGTGTGCAAGTAAGTCCACTGCTACTCCTGACACTACTTGCTGAACTAGGAAGCCCCAATTCTTAGTTAACAGCCTGAGAGTACAAATTTTAAAATATCTAAAAGATCAAGTTATTTAAGAATTCCTTTATGAGCCAATGAGGTAGCTTGGTGAGCAAAAACACTTACTGTATAAGCCTGTTCACTTGTGTTCAAATCCAGGACCTCAGTAAAGATGTGTGTCCTGAGGGGTACATGTTCCTCCGAGGGGCAGGGCCCACTGTGGAGAATTGGCTGTGGAGAGTTAGCTGAGGAGGGAAAAGTGTTGGTACCATCTTGGAAGTGGGTGGCAAGGTGTGGAAAAAATGGCCCTGGTGTCTCCCCCATGTGGATGCAAGAAGGGGCATTTACCGACCTGTGGTGAGACCACAGGCCCATGATGTGTGTATGAAAGCTAACAGAGACTGTGGGCAGGGTGTGGAAGCATTCTGGAATGACAGGCTGCTGAGCCACAGAACTATTACAGGGTGTTCACCTTTTTAAGTTACTCTATTTTCCTTATCCAGGATATAAACTATAAAAAATTCATATAAAGATGTGTTACATGGTTGTCTAATAGCTCCAGGAGCAAGAGACCTAAGAGAACTTGGGCAACAATTTGGTGCAGCTGGCAGGGTGGCAGTGCTAGGAATGACAAACCATGGGAGTTTGCAAAAAACTACAGTGTTAATGGCAGCGCTGATGTGGCTCTTACAATGGATTATAAGACATGTAATTAAAAAGGTGCAGGCCACACAGAAGTGTGGGCCACAGCTGTGTTGTATATTTGGGGAAAAAGCCCAGTTATGGGTAGGTGAAAAATTGTTAAAAGTTATAGAAAGGCTAGAAAAACTTTTACAGGACTTGAACACAAACAGAGAACCCAGAGAGGGGGCATGGCCACTTTGCATAATAAAAGATTTGCCCAAGACAGGGGAAGCTGAAAAGCTAAGGAGGTCCTGGCAGATCCAGTTGCAGAACTTGAGAGAGAGAAAAAAAAAAGGATATTTTACCTTGTGTAAGGTCCAAGGACCCAGAAAAAAAAAAAAAGATAATAATGAAAAAGGAAATGACCTAAAAATAAAAGTAGCTAAAGCTGCCCCTCAGATTCAACCTTTGAGACAAAAAGAAAACAAAAGAGCTAACAGTACTGAAGCTAGAAAATCCTCCACACTGAAATTTTTAAAAGTAGGAAAAACTTACAAGGAAGCAATCAAGGAGTGCCTCACCACATGGCTCATGAGGGGATGGGACATGGGAACAAATAACGTCAGCCAAAGTCCCTCAGAAGCTTCACAGCTGAGTCATATAACCACCCATCCATCCTTGCAATACAGACTGCTCAACCTAGACCAATGCAGGGGTGAGTAGTCCTTAATGGGATGGCTGGTGGAAGGCATTAGAGATACAAGGTCATCACCAAGGGAAACTCTCATAATTAACAGAGGCTGTAGGACTATGAAGGAGGGACAGGCATGGGACAGGAGAGAACTAGGTATGAGAAAATAAATATATGATGCCCAGTTCAGTGGGCCACATAAGACTGTGTTCACCAGAGATATATAGGAAAGTTTAATTAATGGTATGGAGCTTTAATGGTTTTGCTAAGCCCTTTAATGGGACAGGATCTTTGTAAAATGGAAGAGGCTTTAGCAGATCTAAATGATTCCGACCAGCATGTAAAACATGTCTCTAGAATAACAGAACATACTGAGCCACAGTATGGAATGGGGCACCAGGTGTTTGCCTTTGTCATTTATTCTATTTTCCCTGCCTAAGATATAAACTATGAAAAATTCAGATAATGATGTGTTATATGGTTTGTCTAATAGTGCCAGGAGCAAGGGACCCAAGAGAACTCAGGTGACAAGATGGAAGGAGAGAAAATACTTTACAATATTTTCCTCTGGTGCACCAAAGCATGCTCACTCCCCCATAAGCACATCATGCATACACACACACATACACACACACACACACACACACACAGAGAGAGAGAGAGAGAGAGAGAGAGAGAGAGAGAAATAAAAATAATAAAAGAGAATTTCTTTATAATTAGAATTTTATATTAAGGTGGAGCTTAGCTACTGAGATACTTAAGGAATATATCACCAATAAACACACTTTGTGAAAATGAAGAATAAGGACTCTTCTGTGGCAGGCAAGGTGGCTCACTCCAGTAATACCAGCATCTAGGAAGGTGAGGCAGCAAATCTAACATAAACATGAAGCCAGCCTGGGCTACAGAGCAAGTACCATGCCAGCTAGAGCTACACAGCATGACCTAGTCTCAGAAAAAGAAAACGGAGAGAGCTAGAACCAGAACAAGAACCAGAAAAGAATGAGAAAGAGGAAGGGAGAGGAAAAATAAATTCTGAATAAAAAGTTCAGTCTAATTATGGTCCCAAATGAATCACTGTTTAATCTTCATCCCTCTAAAGTTTAGTTAACAAGTTGGATCAAGTTTAAACAAGGACTATGTAAAACAGAAACAGACTTAAGTTCAGTAACTACTCATGATGCTGGTAGGCATTAGCAACAAGTTGTCAGCATTGCACATATATTATTTATACGAAAAGGCTAATAATTCCTGGATTTACTATTGAAGAGCATTAAATATGATGTTTAGCTCAATGCCATAAACTGTTGGTAAATATTGGGGTATAGTTTGCTCAGACATTATATAAGCACATATGCAGTCAAACTTTTTGCAGGAGTTTAAGCTATGGACCTCTAATTTTCATATCCGTAGCACAAAAGCCAAGAAAGTACATAGAGTGACTACAAAAGTTTCTGAATGCTGTGTCCATTCACTTGATATATTCTTTTTCCAGTAAAGCTTTCAGACTTATTCAAAGACAAT
>NW_008357033.1:255720-267327 GCF_000622305.1 Nannospalax galili | reverse complement strand
ATATATATATATATGTAAAAACCAGGCAGATAGAAGCACTTAACTATGTTTATTGCTTCATAAATTGTCCTTTATCACAGGAAAAATACAAAAGAAATACACTTTTTCTGTTTTCTTATTGTTGCTGCCACTGTTATTTACTTAATGGAATTTCTTTGCCAAAGGATTAAATCAGTTGTTGGTACTGATTGATTAGTTAGTATGCCCTTAACCAAGTATAAAACTTGGCCAGTTTTGTTGCTGCCATTATTTAAGTTGCCCATTTTATTTGTAAGAAATGATAGCCAGTTACACTAGGATCATTGTAACTCCAAATTTCTAAATAGCTGAAATTACCTACTTCCCTCTTTTGCTGTGAAAATTTAGCAGATCTGGCACAGACCTTAATATATAACACCAAAATATCTAGATAGAATTATTACCTCAGGCCTATGCACACCTAATTAGAACAAAGCCAGAAAAGACAACAAAATATGCTGACAAAAAAAAAAAAATTCACTGTAGTCTGATGTTTCAGAATCTGTCGGTAGGACCAACATGAGAACAGGAACAGAAACCTAATCACCAGGCTTTCTTCATGATTGCTTTCATCTCAAAATAGCTCATGCAGGACATCAGAGTAACGAGTCCCCTCTTTTGCCCAGTCTACAGTTTATCTCACAGAGGGATTCTGACTAGTGATTCAGGAGCAATATAGATATGCAAGTAATTTACTCTCAGTGGGAGAGGTACTCCTAGATATTTGCTAATGCAGGTGTGACCCAGATGTTCCTCTGACCCTGTGATGATGAGCCATGGACCTGCCTCCTTCCCACATTCTGCAAAGGAGTCACTCCCCTTCTCTCTTCCAGCCAGTTGGTTGACGATAGCTGCCTGCAGGGGAGGAGCTAAGGGTATAAAAGCTGGGAAAACCATGAGGCTGATCTCTTGCCATTTTGTGAGGCTTTCTGGAACCACAGGATTTATGTTTGGGTGTGGACTTTCAAAAACAGCTGTGAAAGGGGGGAGCCCGCTCTTCTGTAAGTAAACCCACACCCCAAGTTCAGTTAGCAAGTCCAATAAACTCATTAAGATTCTTCAAACGGGGTTTGGAGAGTTCTTTTCTCAGGTTGTCACAAGGACAGTGGGAGGATGGGATTGGATGCCACGTATGCCTCCCAGCAGTGAATTTGACTAACAGCAGGACATCAGAGTAAGGAGTCACCTCTTTTGCCCAGTGTATAGTTTATCTCACAGAGGGATTCTGACTAGTGACTCAGGAGCAATGTAGATATACAGTGATTTGACAACTCTCAGTGGGAGAGGTACCACTAGATATTTGTTGATACATGCTTGAATCTTTCAAAGGACTCTACTTTCTTTGTTATTGAATATTTTTAAAATATTCCAACCTCAAGAACTAAGTAACTTGCTACCATTTCCAATCCCATCATTTTATTCCTGGCAGTAAGATGGGCAATAAAGAGATTTAGTGTGAGATATGGAAGATGAGTAATAACCGAAGGTGATAGATATGGAACATTTGCATGGGTAATCTAGTCTCTTACCCCATTTTAAAAATGGAGATCCCATAGCTGGGTGGCCTGACTCACTGGGCAAGCACAAACAGTTGTGAACTAGTAGAAAGTTCCATACTACGAAACTCTGGAACAGGGATAATTATCTGCTATGTCAGTATGTTCCTGAAAACAGGGATCTAAAAATGACCGTATCTAGACAGCATGGCTGCGTTCATGAATGAACTTTGTTGTAATTGCAGACAGCATTATAAATTGTCACCTGTTTTGAGTCAAATTGGTAAGTCAACTATATTTTGAATGAATTTCGCATTTACCTATTGTCTTTGATCCAGACAAATTTCTGAACATGATTCTATTAGCGAGGCTGGGTCATGATTGTTTGCCTACTTGCTTTGCCTGTACCTTAAGTTCTCTAAGGTTAGGATCTTTATTTTTTGCATCTCCAGCAAGTAGCCTACTCTGTGAAGTCTTGTATGCAAAATGATTGTATTTTTTGAATATTTTTACATCTTTACACTTAGAAAAATAGACTAAATTAAGTTTGATTTTTTAAAATCTTTATCATTCCTTAACAGGATTTATATGAAATTAACTACTTATGATAGCCACACAAATATTAAAATGTAGGAATGGAGTAATATAGTTCAAATTTTTGGAAATATTATTACTCCAATTTAAGATAAATGAAAAATGACCGTTTCTTAGCATGATATATAACAGTTTCTAGGTACTGAGATGGCTATGTAGTCAGAGAACTCAAATGCATATAATGAAGCACTCACAATATGATTCCTACTCACAGGCAAATACTAAGGCTTATCAATGGTCACATGCCATGGAGTCCTTAAGGCAGTGATCTGGTAATGCGTGATGTTAACTCTCCATGTGTTGCTTTTCAAAATTGAACCAAAACAAAATAAAAATGTGACTGCTGGAAGAAAACTGAGTTTGACATATGTGGACATTAGATACTTGGGCAACTTTTAGAAATCATTCACTTTAATTTCTCATCTTCAAAATTCAGGATACAAAAGGAAATATGCAGATCAGATGAGAACCATGCAAAGCACTCGGAGACCGTCCTCCAATTTTTTTTTTTAATTTAACTCCATATCCTTCATTTTTTTAGAGTATCAAAGAGTCAGGGAAATCTCTCTTCTTGTGGGAACCTTCAAATTACAAAAAGCAAAGACTGAGATTTTTGTCTCAAAACGTGTTTTCCAACTCTACTATTATATCTGACTTCAATGAAAGGAAAAGCTAAGGGCTCTATAATCAGGCAATGTGCCCAATGTGAACTTATCCAGAGCGCAAATAAATCACTCTCAGAAAGGGGCCTAAGATATGTCATCTAACTTATTCACATGGCTTTTCAGAGGCTGACTTCAGATTTAAACCCAGGCATTAAGAGAACAAGCCCCTTGACTAATCCTTTCTGTTCTGTTCTGTGCGTTGGGGATCTTTAGGCATATGGAGCAATGAAAGTCTCTTGATTTTGATTCAGAAAATAGTTTTTATAAACTACAGTGTTGTTGAGTTTCATTTTTAACATGCTATTAAATATAAACACAAATTTACTACTTTACCAAATTCTTGGGTACCGTGTTCATAGATGTTCAAAAAACAGATGATAAGGGTATAGTTATGATCTGATTGGAACTTTGTAATTTCAAGGTCAACATAAACTGATACTTCTTTATGAAAGTTTTGTATAGTCAAGTGATTCTGACAAATCCTGTATTTTATGAGTATCTTTTGGTGACAGAACAGGCACATAAGCATTTCATATGCTCTGCTAATTATCAATAGTGCATAACTGGGAAGCAATATTCTATAGCATTTGTATTCATCAAGGCACCAGTCCATTCTTATTTGACACTTCATGGGATTAAGATGGTAAATGTTTTTGCATTACTCAAATATAAAGGAATAAGTATACAAAAGGAAAAGCATAGTTCTTGAAAGTAGTCTTTAACTCCCAGAATTCATAAAAGCATAGCCCCAGCTCTCTATAATGATGTGTCAGGAGCAGCCACAGCAGCAACACGCCTTCTCACTCACTACCAATTCCATACACAACCATTCATAGGCTAACATACTGCTTCCCTGGAGCTAAGATGTGCTGGGGATTGAGAGCAGGTCACACAGTTAAGTAAACTACAATACTGCTCAAGGAAAGTGATGATTTCATGGTTGTGAGAAAAATATGAAGATAAAACAACCAATCTCTGGAGCCTGTAAGCTCAGGACAGTCATTAGCAGATGCCATAGGTCCTTTTCATAAAAACATTTTCTGAAGAGCCGTCTATCTGAAACCCTGCAGCAGGTGCTACTGAGCAGGACAGGGGGCCTCTGAGGCCTTGCCAGGATCTGATGGTAAGCTGAATGCAAGGATATCTTTCTAAAAGATGATCTAAGTTTATTTTTCCACATACCTTTTAAGAAGATGTGATATTCAGGTGTCATATGGATGGCAAGATTCTCTATAGACATAAGATGAAAGGGAATCACAAGCTGATGTGCTTTGATACTATCTACAAACCACCAAACATTTGCTCACTGGAAAGTACAAGTTAGGAAATACTAGGTCCTTTGGGAGATAGAAATGTGGAGACTAAGGCTCACCCCTCTGTCTTTCAGGGAGCTGACAGAGTATTGTAGTAAAAGAAGACAACTGTGCTTTACACAAATAAGGTAAGATGCAAAATAATTCATCATTAGCATCACATAGAATGGAGTGGTTTGTGACAGCAGGAGGGAGACAAGTCCAGGCTCTGAAAATGGTTTTGATCCCAAACTGGGAGATTAGTAAGGAGGCAGAAGATTCTGACTGAAAAAAAGTTTGATTGAGAAGTTTAGTATAAATATAGCTCTTTCATGCCAGACTACAGAAGATGGTCTATTTCTTCAAGAAAAAAGAAAAAAAAAAAAAAAAGAAAAACAGGGTAGTTGTGAATATTCGTGCTTTTTTTGCCTCAAACATTTAATTCCACCATTTTCAGCCATGCCAGCTACATTCTATGAATTACATGCCATGTTTTGGGGTCCTAAGTTTGATTTTTAGCTGATATGCTTTATGTTCAAGCCACAGAAGAGCTTCTGATTCCCAGACATTCTAGAATTCATAAGGAGGCAATATCCCTAGTTAATAGCTTTGAGTCACAATTCATCCCTGAACCATAGGCCTGTATCATGTTCCAATATGAATCCCAGGGTAGACAATCCCATCCTTTCCTTTGATGCATCTGGCCTAACAGTAAAAAGAATATGCTTCCTGAAGATCAAAGGAAAACTTGGACCTGATATGAGAAAATCAGAAAACAGATGTTAAAGTAGAAGATATAATAGCCGTACAGACTGCTTCAAAGCAACATCAACTGCATATAAAGTTTTCAAAGATTTTTATTACATAATCTCTCTTTCATCCATATATCCTAAACTCCACTTTCAGGGAAATTAATGAAAAATAACATGAAAATGAGAAAGTAGACCCAATATCATGCCCCATGCTTTATTGGCCTTCTTTATTGGTCTTCTTCTCAAACCAAGAACAATAATATACTTCCAAATACCATAATGATAACGTTCACTTCCTGCTCCATGTCACATCATTCAGCCCTACTTCAGACAGTAAAAGAGATATGAAGGAAAACCATCGTTGAAATAGATGTTCACTAAATTTACTGACCAAATCATAAGTTGTTTTAGACTGAAGACCATTAACTATATTGAAGTTTCAAAACAGTATCTCCTCTGAGAAGTCTTATTATTTAAAGTTAGGCATAGTTGAGGGCCTTTGAGCAAGATATCTTAAAATCCAAGTTTATTTGGTTCAGCAGGATGGTTCAGTGGGCACGGGTGCTTGCAGCCAAACCTGAGGACCTGAGTTTGATCCCAGGGACCTGATTCCTACAAGTTGTCCTCTGACCTCTACACATGTGCTGTGGCATGCCTTTATGTGCCCACCACACAAGTTATTATACATACTGTCACACACACAAATGCACACACAGACACACACACACTCAGAAACACTCAAATTAAATAGATACATAACAAAAATAAATCAGTTCACTTGATTTCATTTTCTTTCCTGGATGCTTGGTTGCTTTGAACATGAGTTTCTCAAATCCAAAACTTGTTCATTTCATCACTGAAGTGCTTTAGTTATCTTTCATCGCTGAATTTCCTATGCCTAGCATAATACCTAAGAGAGAATCAGTCCCCATTAGTATTTGTTGAGTAAGTTAATAATGAAAAACTTAGTTGAGGAACATTAATCAACTGACTGGATGTATATGTTCTAGGGCAGAATAATGATAGGAAAATATTAGTTATAAGTTAACTATGTCTTTACATCTCAAAAGCCATCATCAAAACTGTTTTGGTATTTACTGTAATTGAATATAACCCCAAAGCAAATTGATTAGCATGTACTCTCTTTCACTGGAGATTTTAATCTATTATAGTCTAGACTGGCAGGATATCTAAGTAAACAAGTGTTTCCAGAAATAGATGGCATAAATTTGGGTTAGTCACAAGACTATATAATATAGATGACAGGTTGCAGAGGAGTTTAAGGTGTGACAGTGGAAGAAAGAAACAGAAAACAAACGTCTAAACAATGAGTTTAGATATACCGCAAAATTCTAACTCACACCAAAATGGCAACTCACTGAATGGCATGAAGCCTTTCCACTGAACCAACCCTGGCCAAATGACAGAGAAGTTATTTTTTGAACTTTTTAAACTGCTGATAGTGAAAAAATTAAGATAAACCAAAGCTAATCCTATTCTCTGTGAGAAACTTTATAAGCTTACAAGAGGAGTTTCTCTCTCTCTCTCGGGGTCACTGGAAATATGGAATGCCTCTTCACTTCAGAGACAATGGACTGAAGGGGAAGGATGGTTTGCAGATTACCGAAAAATCTGTTCAGGAGAAATTCTCTGAGGTGAGACTACTCAGAATTTCAAAGGCATAAGGAGCTCTATCATTACAATACCATATCAATAATGAATCACAAGGATCCTTGGCACTAAAAGGGTATCACACTATACCTCCAACAGTTAACACACAGCAATTGTTGCAACATACACTGGTTGATAATGTAATTATGAAGCACCTTGCTCCCACTGGAGACTTGAAGGCATACTTTATAATTCTGAGTCTTCTAATGGTATGTTATGTTAGATTCCTATGTTAGAGAGCACAGAAGATGACAGTGATAAGCTTTGAATAAAATGTAAAACAGAACTATTTGAAACTACTGGAGAGCAAATAAAACTGGGCAGAAACCAGGGGATGGCCAGCCCTTGAATGAGGACCTTGCAATAGGCCCATCCCCAAAGGGCCTTTCCCTGAGTATATCCCCTGCATTCATACTAAAACACAGCATCATCTAAGCAAAATTAAATGGAGAAGCATGCAGTTATAAACAACATGCTCATTTGTAGTTTATTAAATGAATTAAACTTACCTAAATACCTTGTGTATTACAAGCTTACTTCTATGAAACAAAAAGTTATCACATAATTTAAAATTTCTTAATATGCTATAACAATACATAATGTTAATTAGCTTTGTGTTTCAGCAAATGGGAGTCTAGCTGCCAAAGTGACTGAAAATTGACAGGAAGAAACCCTGGTAGAAGGAATCCTGTTTGAGGGGAGCCCAAATTCCAAGTTTAATGTCAATTCTTGGGAGACTCTTGAAGTACACTCCAAAATACCCAATGGAAACAGAAGACAAAAAAGTTAAACAAACAAAAAACCAGGGCAGATTTCAACTGTTACTAACCACTGAAGAAACAAGATCTGCCAAACTATATTGTTTTTAAAAAATATTTTATTTACTATTTTTAATTTATGTGCATGAGTGTTTTGTCTGCATGTATGCAAGTGCACCCATGTCATGCAGTGCCTGTAGAGGTATAAGAGAGCATCTGGATCCCCTGGAAATGGAGTTATGGATGGTGGTTAGCCACTGTTTGGGTACTGGGTTCTCTGCAAAAGCAATCAGTGCTCACAACTACTGAGTCATCTCTCCAGCCTGTCTCTATTTCTCTTTACTTATTTATTTTTTTTTTTTTACTTTACAAAATATAAATCCAAGCTTAATTCAAGCAACTTAAATTTCTGGAAGGAAACACACAAACACTACCCTTACACACACCCCATGACCGTAAACAGCACTTTAATTATCCAGTACACACAAATTTCTAGACGTGAAAAAGCCAAAAATGCAGCCCACTGAAAAACACAGTTAATTAAAATGGACCCCATATTTACTATATTTTTAATTATTATACAACTCTAAATAACTACGAGAAATAAGTTTAGAGCATTAAAAATATTACTTTTCATTAAAAAAATAATTCATATACAGAAGAAATAGAAAAACTTTCATATTAAATTACATATAAAATATGGAAATTTTAGATGGTTTTCAAGCATACTGGAGATTAAGAAGGTAAGAGAGTGAATGTCAAAAAGAGATGAAGAGATTAAACAATGGGTAACAGAGAGAAGGGAATAGGGAACTACTAAATCAGTGACTCTGAGGGTGTGGTGAGACTTTACAATATGGTCATACTCTGAACAAAAGACTTTCATTTAACCTTGCAACAAAAAAGTTAACCTTATTTTAGTTTGTTTATAATGTAGATAGGCTCACAGAGTCTTGAGCTCCTCTTGTAATCTGAATATAGACTCATGATCCTTCCTTGCCCTTGATTCTTGTATGAACTTGTGTGTGGATGCTTTACATATCAATCAAAACTGCAAAACAAACACACAAACAAAAAGTACTTATCTCATTGAAAGCAATGAAATAATTATCCAATTTGTGTCAGAAAATGTAGGTGGATTTAAATTGATAACATTTATTTCTTGTTGTAGGCCTGTTATTCTAGGTCAATAGGGGATAGAGTAGGGCATAATCTAATAAGGGTCTAATTTTACTTCCCATTTCCTGCTGGACATACTATTTCAATAAAAGAGAGGGGAAGCCAGGCATGGTGGTACACGCCTTTAATCCCAGCACTCAGGAGGCAGAGGCAGGTGGATCTCTGTGATTTCAAGGCCAGCCTGGTCTACTTTTTTTTATTTTGATATATCACAGTGAAAGATTTATCGTCCTCTTTTTTTTTTTTAAAAAAAAAAAAAAAAAAAAAAAAAAAAAAAAAAAAAAAAAAGAGAGGGGGAGAGGGGAAAGGCATTGTTGGAGAACACAGTTCTGAGAATAATCCAAAGGAACAGGTTCCCAGCAGTTCAGGTTTATTTTTGGCTAAAATGGATGCTAAGTTCAGCTTGTCTTTGTTCATATATCACCATAATGTGACACCATATAGTAGCACTATATGAGAGTATTATTGTCTCAATCATTTATGAACTATGTATCTATATATCTATCTATCATCTATCTATCTTTCTAACTATCATCTATCATCTGTCTCTCTCTTATATCTCAAGAAAGAGACATGATAAGTGCTGGTAAGATACATGATAGAAATAATGAAAAAAATCTAAATTCAGTGAAATGTGCAGAGTGGAAAATCTGATTTTAGCTAATCCCTAGTAGAATAAATACAGCAAAAGTTACACCTTACTTTATCACAGCTGAAATGTGGAAAACCAAAGACAAGAAACGGTTTTTAAACTTTCCAGAGAGTAAAAGGACAAATTACATATACAAAATTAAGAGTTAGGTGATGTTTATTAGTAATCTCTAAAGACAAGAAAACATTCTAAATGTAAAATCATCATCCCATTATTCTATGCACAAAAAAGAAAATCATTTCTAAAATAGGAATAAGACAAAAACTTTTAAGACAATTAAAAGCACATACCACCAGTAAGTCTAAATGCAATAAACACTAAAGAAAATCTTTGAAGGTAAAGAACAAAGCAGTTTAAGATGTCACAGAGAAAACAGCTAAACATAAGAAATGATGGGCAGGAAGCAAATATAATATAGTGTCTTCTTTTAATTGCTTCAAAGTCAAACACTGCTGAAATATTTTTTTATTAAAATAATTAAAATACTTAATTTTTTATTTGGGGGCAGGCAATGTGTGCAAATTCAAAATATATGAGGCATGATAGCACAAAAGATGGGAAAGATAAGGAATTAAAATGTAATATTCTAACATTTTATGACTCAATATAATATTAATTAGTGAACTATATAGCACATAACAGATTTATATTTTAATACTAAATAATACCCCCATACAGAAAAATATGAACTAAATACAAATGAACAAGGAAAAACAAATAGATAAAAAGTCATCAAACTGTGGATCAAATTAATATTTGAATTACATTTAAATAAAATATAAATACACCAAAAATAGTGTATAAAACAGAATAAGAAAATAAAGTTCACCTTTGTGCTTTCTAAATAAATGCACTAAAAATAGAAAGACCTAGGTGACTTAATGTCAAAGGAATTTGAATAATATAATTTAGAAAGCTTAGTGGCTCCTTGTTCATGGTGATGGTGGTGTGGTGGTGGAACTTGCTACGTAGATCCTCCCAGTGTGGCCTTGATCTCATAGAGAACAGTTTTCCTCTGCCTCTCCAGTGCTGAGATGAAAGGCTAAAGATGCCAGGTTAGAAAATTTAGTGGTTCCTTTAACATCAAACAAGGATGACTGAATGAATCTGATGTCAAAAATGTGAAATTCCACTATAGCTGTGTGGCATTTTTGTAACTAATAAGAGGTACAACTAGTTGACAGATTTTTTGAAATCCTCCATATACATAGGGGCTAGCTAACCCCTATTGCTCTGGGAATTCTACTGCCTCTGACTCCTGTGCTAAGAACAGAGATGCACACTGCTAAATTACCGGACTATATACTTGGATTCTATGGGATCCAAACTCAAATCCTTGTTTTTGTACAGCAAGCACCTTACTCACTACAACGTCACCTAGTCTTTCTAAATTCTTTCTGTCTCATAAAAATCTGATAAAGATAGAGATTAATTTTTTTAAGATTTTGTTTACTTAATTTTTTTATGTGTATGAGTATATTGCCTGCATGTATGCCCATGTCATGTATATCCACAGAGGTCAACAGAGGTATCAGATCTGCTGGAATTGGAGTTAAGGATGGTTGTTAGCCACCATGTGGGCAATCGAACCCAGGTCCTCTACAAGAGCCAGTGCTCTTGACCACTGAGCCATTTTTCCACTTCCAAAGATGGAGATTATTAACTACACAGAAGGAAATATATATGAACTTTTTAAAAGGCAAATTTTTTTCTATAATGTATTATAATAAGTCAATATTTCTTTCAGTGCTTCCATTTGTGTACTTAATATTTATTTATTTAATTATGTACTTATTTTATTATGTTAATTGAGCCACAGTCTCACTTCACAGCTAGACTGGCGAAAAAAAAAAAAAAAAAAAAAAATAGACAAAAAAAAAAAAAAGAACCCTCACTATTTAATCCTCCTAGCCCTGTATTCATGAAAATCTACTTGTCTCAGACTCTTGGATATTGGAATTATAGATACGATATATAAATCCCAGCTCCCTTTCCTTTTAAATTTATGTTAGTTTCTGCTTTGTGTTGTGTAGCTCTGAGCTTGGATAAATGCTCATTGGGGTTGTTCTGTCTTCCTAATGAAATGATCCATTTTATTGCTCTTCTAGTAATTTTTAAATTTTTGTCTAATATACTTTTAAAATTTTGTGGGTAGGGGGTGCCTGTATGTATGTACTGTATGTATGTATGTACGTATTATATGTGTTGACTGAGTGTGTTCCTTGTGCATTTGGAAGCCAAAAGAGGGCAACAGATCTCCTGGAAGTGGAGTTACATATGGTTGTTAGCCAGCATGTGAGTGATGGGAACTGATCCCCAGCCCTCTGCTGGAGTAGTCACTGCTCTTAACTGCCAAGTCAGTAAATGCTCCTAATTATAATTCGACTTCATCTGATACTAACAACTATCTTCAGTTGTTCTTTGATAACTGATTGAATATTATATATTTATTAACATTTTATTTGTAACTACAGCATCTCATTGTAGAAAGATAGATTGTCCTACTTAAAAACATTTTTACCTATTTCTG
>NW_008357033.1:254256-254546 GCF_000622305.1 Nannospalax galili | reverse complement strand
GTTGGTCTCAAATAAACCTTATCTAGAGATATATTTCTTGATCTCTTATGTATAATTTGTCAGTAGATTGTAGGAATAATATGGTTCCCTCTGGTTTTTCGTGACTAGCTAGGCATTGTTTCTCTCTTGTATAGTCTCCCTCCTCTATCATGGTTTTCCCACTTAAGGTGCCCCCACTTCCCCCCCTTTCTTCCTTACTAATACCCTTGCTCTTACGATCCTACCTCTGTTGAGCTTCTTCTTTCTCCTAATTCCCTAGGTTCCTCATATACCCTTCCCTCCCCCCTCCC
>NW_008357033.1:241478-250378 GCF_000622305.1 Nannospalax galili | reverse complement strand
AATGTGGATCAGAAGTTTTCAGACTTTCTCCTTAGGTCTGGAATCTTCTAAGAATGCTTTTCTCCTCAGGAACTTGGTTGTTGGACTGACCTGAGACCCTGGCCGTGGCCACACCCCGCAAGGATGCAAAGGCAGATGGGACGGGAAGAAGCCCCAAGATTTCCCAGGGAGTGGACTGAGTAGCTGGGTTGTACTTGATGCAAAGGATCAGGGAGAGTAAAGGTAAGCCTCGGAGCCCCAGAAAGAGGCTGTCAGCCCCAGAAAGAGGCTGGCACGTGTTGCAGGACCAGGGAAGTAGGGAGGTGAGGATGGGGCCAGGACCAGAAGCAGTGCTCCTGGAGCCCAAGAAAGGCACTGAGTTGGTCTGGGTGAGAAGGGTCAGGAAGCAGTATTGGTTCCCCAGTTGTCTGGGGCCCCAGGCTTAGGAATGGTGCAGGGCTCAAACTAGGAGTATAGAATGGCAGGGGGGATGGAAGGGTGAATGTGGCCTAGGGAGTCCCAGCACGGAGGGCTGCGCTATAGTCTTACCCCAAGAGGCCTGAGGATAGTAGTGACCTATTTCTGCTTCTAAATGAGCATATCTAGTCTTTTGATTAGAATACATAGTTTATTGTTATTACAGTTTGCTTTAACTGTACTATACTCTAATGTTTGCTTTTCTCCTGATTTTTACATTTTGTTGATTTTGAGGTTTTTATTATTCTACTTTAGATCCACAACTAACATATTAATAACCCATTATGAATGTGTGTATCTGTGAATGCATAATGT
The DNA here is from genome assembly GCF_000622305.1 of Nannospalax galili. NCBI lineage: Eukaryota > Metazoa > Chordata > Mammalia > Rodentia > Spalacidae > Nannospalax > Nannospalax galili. The sequence continues at coordinate 249,607 of NW_008357033.1, read as the reverse complement.
TTGACATGACATCTTTAGAGTTTGGAGCACAAGCACACATTAAATTATAATAAACAATTCCTTCTCTCTTCTGAGCTGTTGTCATGTACTTGAAGTCATAGTTTCTTTTATGCTATAACATTTTTTAATTATTAAAACTCAAGAATAGTATTTAAGTAGGCTAAAATTAGGTGGAAGTATTCTCATTGTTAAGAGAGTTTTTAACAATTCTCTATCTTGCTTTTCACCCTACTTATTTTTCAACTTCTCAGTTTTCTTTAGTTTTCCTTAAACGTGCAAAGAATTCTTATGAAGATGAATCTACCCCTCTTTCATTTACCTTAGAAAGATTTATTCTTTCTTTTAATTATTTTGTTTCTAGAGGCTTGGGGAATCAAATTGACGGTCCCTTGCTTGGTTGGACAGTGATCTACTACTGAGTGACACTACAAGCTCTGGATAGATATTTTTAAGCTGATAGTTTACTTTTTATTTTCATTTTCTTGGTTGCTTTCCTTGTTCATACATTTTGTTTGTAATTTCAGTATTTTAAAACTATTCCAATTTAGGATTCAAAAATTCATGTTAGAAGTCCATCATTAGTGTTATCTAGCCTTACATAATGTATCATTTATTTTGGCTTTTCTTTCAAGAATGTCTGTTCATCAACCTACTTTAGAACATTTATCATTTTGTGCCTTCTTCATATTTATTTTACTTTAGGTAAATTAGGCTTTTTGTGAGTTTATCAAATACGGAAAAATGTACACCATCATTACATTTTCTTATTTTTGAGATAGTCTCCCTGTGGCCCCACCTGGCCTGGAACTCACTATGCAGATCAAGGTGGCCTCAATCTCAGAGATCTGCCTATCTCTTCCTCCTGAGTGCTGGGATTAAATGTCTTCACCACCATGCCCACAGCACCAATATTTCTTAAAATATATTTTACTACTGCTCCTCTTCTTTTATTTCTAGGATGCCAGTTTCACATTAGATCCTTTATACCGGCCTACAGCTTGCTGCTAGTATTTGTCAGAATATTCAAACATTTTGAATTTCATCTAAATAGTGTTATTGTGCCTTCAACCTCACAAGCTGTCTCATCCACAGTGTTTTTTCCAGGGTTAATTCATGGACTGCTGTTTGGCATCTGTAGGATTTTCTTTTTTTTCTTTTCCTTTAAACATTCTTGTGCTCAGTTCATCTTCCTTTACATTTATGGATATATTTTACTACTGTGTGTGTGTGTGTGTGTGTATGTGTGTGTGTGTGTGTGTGTGTGTGTGTTATAAAGCAAATATGTGGGTCCCTGGGTATGGAACTGAGGTCATCAGGCTTTGTGGCAAATGCCTTTATTCACTGAGTCATCTCATTGCCCCATATTATACTATTTATCATAAATTATGTTAGGATCTTGGTCTCTTTTTAAAAACTTTTTATTACAATTTCATTTATTTATTTTGAGAGAGAGAATGAGAAAGAGAAAGAAAAAGAGAATCTACACACAGGTTGAAGTTCAGAGAACAACTTGTAGGAGTTGGTTCTCTCTCTACCATGTGGGTCCTGGGAACTGAACTCAGGTAGGCAGGTCTAGTGGCAAGCCCCTTTAGTCTCTGAGCCATCTCACTGGGATGGATTTTCACTTCTTATCATATGATTTTTATTAGGGGTCCATTTTCATTGGCTGCTTTTAGTTCCTAAATACAGATCATAGCCTCTGCACCTCTGAATAACTGGTAACTATTAGTTGGAAGTCATATATTTTAGATTTTAAAATATAGCCTAACTTTGTTTTATTTCTTTATTTTTAAAAAATTTATTGGATTAGGTTTTTCTCTCAACTCAGTAATTTATAGATCCTTTTTGGTTTTAATATTTTTTTGAGAAGTCTTTACTTTTGGACAAATCTAGCTTAGGCTAGTAGACAACTTTGTCCCTGAGGAAACTGGGTTTTACAATTGAAATGTAACTTATCCACCTTAAATACGACCTCACCTGGCTAGTCACACAGTGAAAACGTAGTCACACTGGAATACAGTGGGCCCTTAATCCACTACAACTAAAATATTCATGAGAAGAGGAGAGGACACACATAGGGGGATAGCACAGTGACAACATAGTCAGAAATCAAAGTGATGCATCCATTGGCCAAGGGATGCTAGACTGTCAGCAAATGCCAGATGCTAGGAGAGGTAGGGAGAATTCTGTCCTACTGACTGCAAACAGAGCCTAGTCCTGCAAGAATTGTGATGGTTCATCTCTAACCTACACAGCTGTGGGCAATACAATTTTTCTTTAAGCCACCTACTTGTTGGTACTTAAAAACAACAATACTAGGAAATAAATGTATTACCAATGTCCAATGTTGTCCATCATGAACCCTTCTGATGACATGGATATCAAGAATTGCTTGACAGGAGCTTTCCTGGGTGTGTGTGTGTGTGAGGGACATACTACTTCATCTTGGTAAGTCTAGCTAAGGATCTGATAAGTTTATCTTATCAAAAAACCAGCACAGGTATGTAACTTACCTATTATCTTTCTAGTCTCCGTTTATTCCTGCTGCAAACTTCATCTCATTTGATAAACTCTGAGTATACAGATCAGGCTGAATACAATGAAAAGCTATACAAATACATGAAATGTTGTGGTTTTTGTTTCTGGCTTTAGTTATTGGCTGATCTTGGTTATTATAACAAAAAATACTCGTTTTATTGCCTAATAATACAATGATATTTCACAACAAAGAGTATCTGTTCCATGTCAGGTTTTGTGCATTACATTCAAATGCATATTTTGAATAAATCATTCAAGGAAACCATGAGGTGATATTAATTTTACTGTTACAAAAATGACCACATCAAGAATTATAAATTAAAAGTTGTCTCAAAAGCATATACTCATTCAAGATTTGACCCAGTGGTTTGGGCCTATGGCATTATGATAAGAGTGTTTGCTCATCTGATACATGGCCCTGGCTTCAGTAACCATAAGTAGAGGCAAAGAAAACAAAGAGTTAAGACACAACAGAATTTTCAGACTACAGAAACTATTCCTCAGTGCTTTCTTACACATTCTATCCATGAACCCCTACAAATTACAAAACTACTCCAAAAGATAGAAAAGAAAGCTGTGGGAAAATAATCAAAATCTTAAGGTGTAGTTGACAATGTATGGGTAAAATCTGTTAATAAAGGCATGAATTACCTTTCTACATGACTGAACAGATAAAGAAGCTCTCGAGAGTTAATAACTGAAGAGATTTTGGGGACTGAGTATTTAGACAGAAGGATATATTACCATATATCCTGTGGAGAATGCTCAGTAATCACGGCCTGTGTCAGATCATTTCATGTTGCACACACAGTACAATTTTATAAATAATTAATTCTTATTCTAAAATAATGATTCTAGAAAGAATGACACTGGAAATAATCAGTGTTATAAATAATATTACATAAATGAAACAACTGTTACATTCTAATTAAGTCAAATAATTAGATTCTACTTAGGCAGAAGAAACTGTGCCATGTAGTCATTAATCAAAAGACATCTGATTTGTATTACTTTATTGCTAATGACACAGTCCTCCCGCTTGGATCATCATAAGATTAGACTGCTGTTTGGTATAGTGTCTACAACACTGGATGTTAATACTGTTTTTTGCAGACATAGAGTCACACACAGAAACTAAAACTCATTGCCCTTTTCTTTTGCACAAATTTTATGTCAGGCTTTGGAAATATTTTACCTTTTATTTCTTTTGAGAACCTCTCTTTTGACCTATCTGTGATTGTTTTCTGGAATTACCTGTTACCCAATTGAGACACAGACAACACTGTGATTACATTTTAGCAAATGTAATTCAACATGAAGAATTATAAACAAGGATGAAGTTGTTTACTAGATAAATGAAACCCAAAGGCAGAACTAAAAGATACTGTGGATACTGCAGGTCTAGGAAGCAATTGTTGTGCAGAAAGCTGGAAAAACAGACAGAGGTTGGCAGTTTTACAAGTGAGAAGTTTATAGCACAGATTTATAGGGCTTAGATGAAGACTGCTTATGAGCATCACTCAGATTGAGCAAGTTTCTCTTCACTTACAGGGTGGCCCCATTTAGCTGCAGCCCAGATCCTTAGGATGGGCTCATGTCTAATACTGAGATTCACAATGAGGCTGAGGCTGCACACATTGAAGAAAGATGTGCTGGATACAGGTGCTGTGGCCTAACCTTACGCATATGTTTATATATGATACATGATACATAAGAATGCATTTCTTGCTCTTTCTTCCCATGCCTGCTTGAAGATGTGAGAGCTTAGCTTCCACTCCTCCTCCAGCCAACTCTGCTGCCATGCCTCCTTGCCAAGATGGACTCTTGCCCTTTTGGAACCATAAGCTAAATAAACTCTTTTATTTAAAAAACAAAAAAAGAAAAAAGAAAAGAATACATTTCTTTTTTGTAGAGGCAAGACTAGAAGAATCTGGGGTAAAAAACATGGCTGACAAGAACATGTTTCAGGAACCAGGAAGACTTGAACGCTGTTCAGAGTTACTGAGAAGCTCAAAAGAAAGAAAAGTCCCTTCTTTTACTCCAAGCCTTGGTATCCCTTTAGCATCTCCAATAGGAATGTAGATGGAAAAGCAGAAACATGGTTTTTATACTTCAAGCCCAGATATCATAAAGCAGAGGGCAGAAGCAGGAATTCAGAGACGAGGAACTATAGCTTAATAACCTGCACACCCTCCTTGACATTTTCATTTTCCATTTGATCGAGAAGACCTTAAAGGCAGCAATGTTTCTTACTCATTCCTACTTCCCAAGTATCTAGCCTGGTGTCACATTCAAACTCAATTTTTTTTCTTCGATTCAGAGGAAAAAAAGATTAAAGTATGTGTGAGAGAGAGATGAAGACATGTAGACAGGCACAAGAGGGAGTTTGTATTATAAGGTGGGCGCTTTCAGTAATTAAACAGTGAAAAGCGCTTTGGTGGTGATTATGTGCTAAATAAGAGTGTAATAACGAATACTCCAAGTTGACCGTCTCCTTTCTACCATGGATTTTTCATAAGGCCACATTGCATTCCCTTTCTCCCATCTTTTAAAGATATCTCTTGGCAGCTTTGTTAAATCTCTCTTTTCATAACACCTCCCCTAGATATGAGCATTCCCCAAGTTCCAGCTCTCATGTCTATTATTTCCTGTATCTACTCTTATCCATTGAGATTCCATCAGTTTTTATGGGCTGAATAGAAAGGCACAAGGTACCAACTCAAATTCATCACACGACTTGTAGAAAAGCTTATGAGTATTCTACTTAAATTAAGCACAACATGTCTTCCCCTGATATCCTATTAGCAAGAAGACATTACTAGATGAAATTATTTTCACTTATATTCCTCGTGTGCTTTATCTAATTCACAAACATAAAATGAATGATCTAAGCATACATATATTTATATATGATAATGAACAAATTATATTCTCTCCTAATGAGCTGAGGCCAAAAAATGCTTTAGCAACCAGTAAATTCACATGATGATATTAGTTCCTTCAGTATTAAAATACTTACTGGAACTCTACCACACATTTGGCAGTGCTTCTCAGTGGGATTACTGGTGAGTGAACAAAAGAGGCCTTGCCCTGGGAAAATGCACTTTTGTCATCAGTAAGATAAGCAATATATAAGGAATGGGTACAGTCAAAATCATCTCACATGTCATTTTACAGCTTTCTATAACTGCAAAAATATGAGAAATGATTAACATATACAGGTTGAAGTTGTCTATGATTGATTGGCCCACTGCTCCTGGCTTGTGATGACACCGCACACTATTGCAGGGATACATGGAGAAACAATTTTTACGTGGTGGGGATGTGACTGGAAAAAGGAAAGGAAGAGACAAGGGTCATGTTTTACCATCTCCTTCAAGGGTGTACTTACCTGTTACGTGAATTAAGCAGTTGAGATGACCAAGCACTCATTTACTAGGTTGGAGAACTTAGGTTTTCCACACTAGAGGCTGCAGAGGAGCTCATGCTCTGAAGTTCGTGAGCCCCAGTTACAGAAATCACCTTATAAGTTTTTCCCCAATCATTTCTATTATTTATTTATTTATTTATTTATTTATTTATTTATTTACTTATTTATATATTTATGTATTTATTTATTTTGTGTGTGTTTCATACAGAATATCCCAAATAATATTTTTCATCTTTATACCCATATCACAAATGACACCCTCCCATAGCCTCCCCATCTCCCCTGGGGCCCATATACTCTGTCATCCCTGTTACTGTCCACTCTGTTATCAGTGCCCCCAGCCATTACCCAGTGCTAGTCCATCCACTGAATCTAATCAGTCCATCTAAAGTTCCTTGTTTTAGGAAGATCAGCTTTTCCTCATCTAGCAGCAATAAGTTGCCAACATTCCTTTAAGATAAAATTGGGGTCTGCTGTTCATTTTCCCATTTCTATCCTGGGTTACTGTCTGGGAATCTCTTCGACCACCTTGGGCAATAACTCAAAGGAAGGTATCTCCTGTATGGCATTGTTTCTTGTTATGTAGCCTCTAGCTATACACATGGACTCCTAAAGAATTATACTGATGACTCTAATCTGTAAATATACTTTCCTTTTGGATGTTTAAGACTATACGGTTGCCCCAGATTAACCAATTAATTTTACTCTTAAGGTCATTTGAGGATCTGTTCCTCAGGGGTCACATGGGCTTGGGAGGAGTCCCTGGCTCCTTTATTTTACCAGTTCTGCCTATGTGAAGATAAGTCAAAGGTCCTGCTCCACCACTGCTAGCTTCACTTGGAAGCATGGAGGAAATGTTTCCTCTGTGTTGATCCTCCTCTTTGTAGACTGGACACTGGTTCAAGTCCATCTAGTGGGGTCTCCATGGCCTCCTTGATCAAGAGGACAGGGGATTCACCACAGTTACAGGACATTTTTTGAGAGATGCTCCATAGTCCCCTGGAACTTAGTCAACCTTGGAGGGCAAGGAACAAAAACTTTCCTTTAATTCCCTCTGACCAGATTAGTATAGGCCTCAAAGTACGGCTATTAAACATCCAAGAAGGTTAGTTCCACCAGTCTGATTCTTTTAATTACCATGTGTTATGTAGATAAAGCTTGGGAAAAACCTTTCTCTGAAAAACCTTTACTAGACATATATTATGCTCCTTGAGCTAGTTTTATGTATAATCTGTCAGTAGGTTGTTGGACTAACATGGCTCCCTCTGGTTATTTTAGAAATACCTAGGCATTATTTATCTCTCACTTTGTCTAATCCTTCCACCATGGTTTCCCCATTTTTCCTATTTCTCCCTTAATAATACTCTTCTCCTATGGTCTCTCCTCTCTTGAGCTCTTTCTTTCCCTTTATCCCCAAGATTCCTTGTATAACCCTCCCTCCCTTCTCCCATTAAAAGAACCCCATTTTTATCCATATCTCCCTTGTTAACACCTGTTTCCTAGTGTTCTTCTTTTTCAGGTTCCTTCTTTTCCTTTACCTCCCTGAGTCCTTTTCACGATCCTTGTTTTTGTAATATATCTGGATACATACTCATTTATAAGGATTTGGTGCTAGGATCCACATATGAGGGAGAACATACATCGTTTGTTTTTCTGAGTCTGTGTTACTTTACTAAGTATAACAGTTTCTAGTCCCATCCTTTTACCGAAAATTTCATGATTTCATCTTTCTTTACTGCTAAGTAGAATTCCATCATATAAATTAACCACATTTTCATTATCCACTCTTTAGTTGAGAGACATTTAGGTTGTTTCCATCTCTTAGCTATTGTGAAAAGAGCAGCAACAAACATAGATGTGCAAGTGTCTCTCCAATAGGATGAGTTCCTTGAGTATATACCAAGGGGTGGTGTAATTGGGTCAAATGGTAGGTTCATTTGTAGTTTTTTAAGAGTTCTCCACACTGCTTTCCATAGGGGTTGAACCAGTTTGCAGCCCCACCAACAGTGGATGAGTGTTCCCCTTTCCCTATATCCTCTCTAACATTTGGTATCATTTGTTTTCTTGCTATTAGCCAGACTGACTCGGGTAAGATGAAATATAAAGTGTTTTTAATTTGCATTTCCATAATCACTAGTGATGTTGCACACCTTTTAAGATA
>NW_008357033.1:201399-241272 GCF_000622305.1 Nannospalax galili | reverse complement strand
CTTTGATGTACAGAAGCTTTTTAGTTTAATGAGGTCCCACTTGTTAATTCTTGACCTTGTTTCCTGAGCAATAGATGTCCAGTTTAGAAAATCCTTTCCTACACTTATATCTTGTAGTTTATTGTCAACATTTTCTCTTAACAGTTTCAGAGTTTCAGGCTTCACATTGAGGTCTTTGATCCATTTGGAGCTGACTTTTGTGCAAGGTGAAAGATAGGGGTTGAATTTCATTCTTCTACAGGTGGTAATCCAGTTTTGCCAGCACCATTTGCTGAACATGCTGTCTTTCCTCCAGTGAATGTTCAGGTGCTGACATTGCATGTACTCATATTTGGGCCTTCAATTTTGTTACGTTGATCTACAGGTCTATTTTTATGCCAGTATCATGTTGTTTTTATGACTATAGCTCTGTAACACAGTTTAAAATCTAGTATAGTAATCCCCCCAGCATTGCTTTGGCTATCTGAGGTCTTTTGTGCTTAGGATGGTTTTTTTCTAATTCTGTAAAGGATGTCATGGGGATTTTTATTGGTATTGCATTGAATCGATAATGGCTTTTAGTATGATGGCCATTTTTACAATATTAATTCTTCCAATCCATGAGCATGGGAAGTCCTTCCATCTTCTGGTGTCTTCCTTAATCTCTTTCTTTAAAGACTGTAGAGCTCTTTAATGTCTTTGGTCAAGTTTATTCCAAGAATTTTTTTTTTTCCCCTTTTGCAGCTATTGTGAAGGGGAGTGTTTTCATGTACTCTTTCTCTGATTGCTTGTTACTGGTATACCGAAAGGCTACAGACTTTTGTAGATTAATCTTGTAACCTGCCACTTTACTGAAAGTGGTAATCATTTCTGGGAGTTTTCTGGTGGAATTTTTGGTGTCTTCTAGATATAATACCGTATTATCTGCAAAAAAAAGGGTCATTTGATCTCTTCTTTTCCAATTATTACTCCTTTAATTTCCTTCTCTTGTCTTATTGCTCTTTCAAGATTTTCAAGCACTATGTTAAAGAGGAGTGGAAACAGTGGACAGCCTTGTTTGGTCCATGATTTTAATGGGAATGTTTCCATTTTTTCTCCATTTAGAATGATGTTTGCTATGAGTTTGTTGTATATGGCTTTAATTATGTTGAGGTATGTTCCCTCCAGTCCAATTCCCTCTAGGACTTTGATCATAAATGCATGTTGAATTTTGTCAAAGGCCTTCTCTAAATCTATTGAGATGACCATGTGGTTTTTTACTTTGATTCCATTTACATGATTTATGATGTTTATTGACTTACATATATTGAACCATCCCTGCATCTCTGGAATAAAGCTGACTTGATGATGATGGATGATCTTTTTGATGTGTGTCTCTATGTGGTTTGCAAGTATTTTGTTGAGAATTTTTGCGTCTATGTTCATTAAGAATATGAGTCTATACTTTTCTTTTTTGGTTGTATCTTTACCAGGTTTTGGTGTTAAAGTGATGCTGACTTCATAGAAGGATTTTGGAAGTTCTCCCTCCATTTCTATCTTTTTGAATAAATTAAGTAGTATTGGATATAGATTTTCTTTCAGTGTCTGGTACAATTCTGTTATAAATCCATCTGGTCCTGGGCTTTTTTCTTGGGGTGAGGGGAGGTTTTGTATTGCTGTTTCAATTTCCTTACATGTTATGGGTCTGTTTTGCTGTTGATCTCTTCTTGGTTTATTTTTGGTGGTTCCCATGCTTTTAGATACCTGTCCATTTCTTTTAGGTTTTCAATTTTAGTAGCATATAGGTTTTTAAAGTGTTCCCTTATAATGTTTTATATCTTTTTGGTTGTCTGTTGTTCTGTTTCCCCTTTCTGAATGTGTTGATTTGGAGGTGACATCATTTTTATTTTATTTTATTTTATTTTATGTTTAAATGCACTACCTATATATAGGTAGGTGTACCCCAGTTGTACAATACCTGAGATGGTCAGAAGAGGGCTTCAGATCCCCTGGAGCTGGAGTTACGTATGGTTGTCAGCTGCCATGTGGATGCTGGAAATCAAACCTAGGTCCTCTGCAAGAGCAGTCAATGTTCTTAACTGCTGAGCCATCTCTCCTGTCCTCCCACATCATTTCTTAACAATTACACCATTATTTAAATTAGGAGGACATGACTTCTAATCCAGATGTTTTCATGTACTGAGACCACTGAGGGGAAATTCCTTTTGTGTTTAAGCATGCTGACAGAAACAGATACTGCTGGCAGTGGCTGAGACATTCATGGCAGTAGAATTTAATGCAGCTACCCTAGCAACTCTGACAACTGCAAACAGGTGTTCTGTCAGAGTCCTTTCTTAAGATAGCCTTGTGATCTTTTGTTCTTCACAACTCTTAGAAAACACCTATGGTGTAACTCGCAGCAAACATCCACTACAAAAACCATTACAAAGAAGGCAGCAGTAAGACTGGGGTGCTGGAACGATGGTGGCAGTTGTGTGGCTCCATGCACAAGGACTTAGAACATGACTCCATCCTCTTTATTAAGAACCACCATGTTTTTTTTTATGGAAAAATTAGAGACCAATAGTTAAAGTCAGGTGAGGGGAGGGAGTTTAATTTCATGCTAGCAGGACTAACCTATAACAGTCAGCTCTTCCCCTTTAAGATTTGGGGGCTTTTATACTCATGTGAGAATACATGAAAAGGGAAAATACGTATGTGGCAATTAAGTAAGTGGTTTACAGGTAACACATGTTCATAAAGGATAAAGGAATGTGTCAGGCTTAGAAAACAATGGCTTCTATGGAGGTAACCATGGGGGCTACCTATTCCAGTTTACCTCACCATTCTTATTTTTTATCATGTCCTAGGGCCTTTCAGGGTCCAAAGTTCTTAGCAACCATTCAAAGTTCTTAGCAAGTCTTCCAGGCCTTTACTTCCTATCACATTTTTATATTGATCTCAAATTATAAACTCAGGAAGAAAAAAATGGTGAGCCATGGTGGTGACAGCATGGCTGCAGGTGCTGGAGCAACTGTGGTGGCAGTGATGACTCTTGATGCAAAGGCTTAAACATGACTCCAGTTTTCTTCATTTTATTAAGAAACTTGGCAAGATGGCTGGGGAATAAGGCATGTCCCAGGCAGCTCACCTAAGAGCCTGGGATGTGCCATCTCCCAAGAGACTGAGTCCATGTCCTGAACCATGTGAGGAGCCTTATCACACATGGTGAATATTTTTCTTAACATAGATGCTTCTATATTGATCTCAAAACTCTGAACTCAGGACTTGGAAAACAAGAAAGAAAAATATTGCTGGGCTAAGATGGCACTAGTATGACTATGAGAGCTAGAGCAATGGTGGTGGTGGCTGCAACTCTTGGTACGAGAATTTAAAACATGACCCTGGTAAGAAAATGTCTCATCACTTCTGCCCCTGGGCATGGAGGAAGATATGAGGGCAGAGGACACAAAGAGGGACTGAATCCTGGACCCACCAAAAAGAAAAGAACCAGACCTGACTACATGAGCCCTAGCAAGCAGAACTGCACTGTCAGCCTGACTACATGCTGCCTTCACCCTTGTGTCACCAGCCCCCCTGGCTGTCAAACTCATAAGAGGGAGCCAAGCTATGGGCACAACAAGGAGGTGATTGTGACCATGTCATTGTGCCACATCACAGTTCACTTCTCTTGCCAGGATCTGGGCCTATGAGTAGCCACTGAAAAGTGTACCCTTGATCAGCCTGGTCATTATCATCATCATCCTTTGGCTGTCATGATCTGACTGTAGAGCTCAGCAGAAATAGGAAACGGAGAAGTCTACAGACACCTGAAAATAGCCTGATATAAAGCTATTCTATGAAGCTGTGAAACATCCCAATTTCCATTCAGAAAATCATGAATTGGAGGCCTGTGAGCTAATTGATGCCTGCTGTGAGGACTTAGCTTCTTCATTTACCTAAAGCAAAACCTTGTGGGGAATCAACTTGGAGAATGCCTTGGACCATAATGGGGTGATTGTGCTGAGTGAGGCCCTGAAACTGCCAAAGTGTAACCTATATGTACTCAAACTGTAAATAGACTTTGATGCAGAAAGTCAAGTCTCTGATCACTGAGGAACAGAGAAATCCCTACTTGACAATCCTAAGTAATGTTTAAGAGAAACAAAGAACAAGTGTGAAAATTCTATTCCAAGAAACTTTGGCATTTTCTCACCCAAAACCAGGTACAAAGGAAATGAAATAGGCTCTTACTTTGGTCCATCTGTATGTAAGAATTATGGATAATTGACATTCTAATGAGATATGATTTCTCTGGGACCCAGTTCAGATGTGTTATATAAGATGGATGGGGTTTTTCATTTGCTCATAGAGGACATGAAACATGAAGCCAAGGGAGGGTGGTGGGTGAGGTGTAGGATATGGGGTGGAAAAAGGTGAGGGTGGAGATGGAGGAGGAGGTCTGAATATGATCTAAATACATTCAATGAAATTCTTTATAATATTTTAAAGAGTCATTACAAGATAACTACTATATCCTCGAGTATATAATTTTATAAAACAATATAAAAGGTACACTAAGTAACATTAAATGCATCAGTATATCTTTTTCCTCTTCAACCCAACTCTACCTCTGGACAGGGCACATACTGTGAGTGGAGATAAAACTGCCCAAACTGCATGATGCTCCCTCTTCAGAAGTCTGCATTTGAGCTCCAGAGACCTGAGCTGTAAGATTGTCTACCCAGTCACTTAAAATGTCCTCCACTTCCCTATACCAACAGCTGGAAAACAAGCCTTTAACACATGGGCTTTTGAGGGTCATTTAAGATCAAAACTCAGAAAGATGTATTACATATTTACACAAGACTTAGATATTTCTTTTTTGGACAAATGCATCCCTTCCTGAATACTACTACAAAATTGGGCATCAAAATAGCATGGTTTAGAGGGAAAATAAAAATAAAAGCAGTCACTCATAACATATGGTTTGAGAACTACAAAGTGACTTAACTAATAATTTATATCTGGTTGATAATTTGGATGCCCTAAAAAAAGCTACTTTGGGGAATTGTTTAAATTCACAAAATATATATTCTTAGAATAATGGCTTTCAGACACTGAATAAAATCAGACAAATTGCTGGACATAGTGGTGCGTGCCTTTAATCCCAGTACTCAGGAGGCAGAGGCAGGCAGATGTCTGTGAGTTTAAGGCCAGCCTGGTCTACATACTGAAGCCCAGGCCAGATGGTGCTTCAGGAAGACCCTGTCTTTAAAAAAAAGAAAAAAAGGCAGACAAATTGGAGTTCTGAGTGCATAGGGTTGCTGTTAAGGGAGTGGAAGAAAAAGTGGAACTAGCCTTTAGCAGGTTACTGTAAAAGGATAAAAGACTGGGTCTATACCTTTGTGGAGATGTACACTTGGAACAAGCATTCTTTTTTTTTTTCTTTGTAAATTTTTTATTGAATTTTTGTGTATTTCATAGAGAACATCTTAATCATTTTTATGCTCCTTTCCCCACTGGTCCTCTCATAGGCTTCTTCCCACTGGATTTCATGCATTCTGACATTTGTGTGAAGGCCTAATTGGGTCAAGTTAGTATCTCAGGAATCATTCAGTGCAAGTTCATCCACTGATGTCTAGTCAATCTATCATGAGTCCCTCCCTTTAAGAAGATCAGTGCTTCTCACCCAGCATTAATCACCTGCCAATACTTAAGTTAAGACTGGGGTCTGTTTCCCATTTCCACACTTCAGTGATGGGTTTTTAGCTGTTTAAGTTTGCATGGGTCTTGTGCATGCCAAAACCATTGATGTATGTTCATATGAACAAAGTGCTAGGAGCTTATAGGACTCTATTTCCATATGCTCATGCACCTTGTCCCTTGGGTCTTACAATCTTTCTGCCCCATGGTCCACAATGGTCCTTGAGCCCTGAGTGGATGGAGTTTTCAAAAGGAGTCCTATCCAAGGACTCAAACTCTACAGATTCTTTTCTCTACACTTTGGCCATTTGTGTCCTTTCATGTTTATGTTCTTCTATTGCATGAGGGATCTTCACTGATGAGAGTTGAGAGATGCATTGGTATTCTTTCTACCCCTTGTACCACTAAGGTCCGCAAATCTTAGGTGTAGTGGTTCCATTGTAGATGTGTCACTTAGGGTTGGGCAACTCACAATTTCTGTGATCAATTGTGGAACTCTATAATGGTCTCTATCTGTTTGAAAAGATGCTTCTTTTGATGAGTGGTGACTGGCATACTTGTCTAAGGACCCATATTTAGCACATAGTAAGAAATTACATTGTCCAGGGATGTGACAGTTTTAAGCCACTACATTTTTTATTTTTTACTTTATTTTTATTTATTTATTTTTGGACAGTTAGGGAGGTTTTTTAAAAATATTTTTTATTTTCATTTTATGTGTATTTGTGTATTGCCTGCATGTATATGAGTGCACCCATGTTGTGCACTCAGAAGAGGGCTTTGGATTCCCCTGGAACTGGAGTTAAGAATGGTTCACAGCCGCCATGTGGGTGCTGGGAATTGAACCCAGGTCCTCTGCAAGAGCAGTCAGTGCTCTTAACCACTAAGCCATCTCTTCAGTCCCCAGTTAAGGAAGTTTTAATTGCTTAATTGTTCTCTTTTCCTCTGTGGAAATTAGTCCTGTTGGTTACATATTAATTTCCTTTAGCTCCATGAAAGCAATCCAGTAGCAATCACTTAACAAGGATAATTATGTCCCTTTTTAGAGTAGTACAGTCACCCTGCTTTAACTGTGTCTATAACCCATTATCTTTTTCTTCTTCCATGTCACATATACTGGTTTCATAAGAAGACTATCCCAAGATAATGCATCCTGAGGGCTGAGGCATATTTTGGCCTCCTCTGTTGGAGTCTTTGTTGGAATCTTTGGTCCTCTTTTTATGTTCTTTTGTTCTTTCTATAGTAAAGTTCAAAAGAATTTTTCTTTCCTCTTCCTCCTCTTCCTCCTCCTCCTCCTCCCCCTTTTTTTTTAAAACAAGGATCTCACTGTCTTGAGGCATTCAGGGATGGGGCATTACATTTTAGTCCCTATTTCCCCCCCCCCAATCTCTTCAGCCCTAAGATGTTTAAAAAAAAATAGACCTTAAATGATTCTGTGCAACAGAAAGCTTAGAGCTTCATTTCCTTCTTGTTGAAGTTTTAAATTGTACTCGTATTATTCTGTTTTTGCTTATGTAGGAAAAAAAATCACATGTGAATGAAACCACTTTCACATCAGAATATTATTACAACTAGTCTGTCTACAGGGCCAGTTTGTTCTGGCTTAGGCCTGATGCCCTGGTTTATTTATTAGTAGCCTCCGCATTACCCTTTAAAGGTGGAAGTGTTTATATAATAAATTATATAGCCATTCTAATTATTTTTCTACCTAACAATTATAGAAAGGAGACTGAAAAACATGGACAATAATATATAATAAATTCAGTGAAAATATTAAGTATGTTTTGACAAGATTAACAAAGAAGAGCAATACAGAATGTTTAAGGGTTAACATCTCTGAAAATGAGACATTTAAACCGGATAATAAGGAAAAAACAAGCAGAAGCCTGGACAATGAATAAGGAAGTGAAGGAAATACCTTATGCAAAAGTCCTGTTTGGAGAAGCAAACTGCCAGGTTTAAAGAGGTAAAGGGCAGATGGTATGGCTAGATCTTAGAGGGAGGTAGGTCCCAGATGTTGCATAAATTTAGGTAGCACAGGAGAGAAAGGGGAGCAAGGACTATGCTTTGAAAGATAAATGGTGGGACTGAAAAATGGTTTAAAATAGCCATGAGTATAAGGTCATCCCCCACTGCATTATAGGGTGGTGACGCTCCTTGGAGTAATTACAGTCAGTACCTTTAATTTACTCTGCAGAGACAAGTGCTGCTTCTTCTGAGACTCACATACTTTGAAGGAGCTTCAACAGTTAAGGAAATGTGACCTTTGATCTAATAGAGTTTTATTTTCTTAAAAAAAAATCATGTTATTATTATTTTAACATATTCTTCACAGGTATTGGAAAGATCCACAAAATGTAAACAAAGTAAATGTATGTTAGCTTGCATACACACAAACGACTGTGTGGGCCTCTGCTGTTTTCAAGGCTACATATGACAGTTCACATACAAAGCATGGTGTGGTGCAGTTAAGGTACACCAGCCATAAGCTTTCAGTCTTCCAAGTTTCCCTGGAGGAAATGACTGCATGGTGATGGTGTTAGAGTAGCAAAACAGTCCCCTAAGATTAGTCAAAAAATAAAATCTCTGTTCTATCTGTTGTAAGACCCACCTTTCCAGCTTCACTATTCAATCACTTGGTCATGGGATCACACTTAGGAAGACAGGTTTACCCTAAGTGATGAGTAAATATTCTACCCACCTAAAGAGATGGGTAGATTAGCTAGTGTGTTAATGACTTAGTGAACTTTTCTAATCTGGAATCCCTGCCTCCTAGCACAATTCTTGTGGTTCTGGTCACAGACACGTGGCTTACTCTGTAAGTCCTACCTGCTTTTCTGGATTCTTCAGAAAAACATAATCTCTCCTCATCTGTTTCATATCCCTTTTCTAAGCATGATTGCCCTAACACTTTGGGACGCTCCAACCTTCCCGGGTTTCTTTACTTTTTTCTCTAATGCTTCCTTCTCCCCACCATGTTGCTGCTACTCCGATGTGTCTAACCTTCATGCTGGCTGTAAGCCAGCACGGCTTCATGATTTTTTTCCTTCTCCCCTCCATTCTCATCCTCAAGAAGTTGTCAAGATTTCCAGCCTGCCTCCTCTGATTTTTCTTTAAATTCTAATGAAATTGTCCTTTATCTTCCACTTAATCCTTTCTTAATTTCTTTTATGGATGAAACTAAGACTCCTCTAGGGGATGCTGCTTCTCTCCTGTATCAAAGACAGAGAGGATAATTGAAACTAGGACCTTTGAAAGTGTAATCTAAGGACTCTCAGCATAAAAACTGCAGATACAGAGTGGGTCCAAATCAGATACTTCGAAGTAGATTATCTCAGGGTGGGGACTAGGTTCAAACTTCTCAGTGTTTTACATGTGTATAGGTTCTATGGGCAACTTATTAAAAATACATCTTTTGACCCAGGAGACCTGGGTTGGGGCATGAGTTGGTGACTCTCCAAAAGCTCCCAATTGATGATATGCTCCTTTGACAGGCCACACACAGAGGGACAAGATTCTGAACTTGGCATACCACGGCAGGTTCCTTCCCGCAAGTCACACTGAATAGGTAACTAGTTTCCCTGCTAAAACTCCTAACACACACACACACACACACACACACACACACACGCACAGAGAGAGCAGAGAGAGAGAGAGAGAGAGAGAGAGAGAGAGATTTCCAATATGAGTGCTAATTTGAAATGACTCAGACAATGATCATTTTTACAATTTACAGATGCTTATACTGGGGAAAAGTCAGAAGCAGTGTACATGTGTATAATCCCAGGGCTGGGAAGACAGAGGCAGGAATACCCATAGAGCTTGCTGATCAGCCAGCATCTCAGTGAGAGATGCTGTTCCAAAAATTCAGGCGGAGACTGGAGGAAGAGGAGTAACTGACCTCTGAGTTCCACATGGATATATATATATATATATATATATATATAAAATGTTCAAACATGCACATGAACATGTGAGCATGTGCACACACACACACACACACACACATACACACAGGACTTTCTATTTCATTGGGCTGTGCTCACTAGTATCTACATATATTGAAAGAGAAGTCAACCCAGGCCTGGAAGCTCCATGACTAACCCAGATAATCACTCTCAAAAATGTTGCTTTCTTTGAAAGAAAAGTACATAATGTATGGATTCAGTTGGAAATGAGTTAGAAAGATTCCTACTTACCATGGGAAAACCTTTGACACTGTGAGCATGCATAGTAATTAAAACAAAAATTCAAAAGAAACTCATTTCTTCCAAATTATACAAAAGGGTAGAATTCAAAGACTGATTTACAACATCAGAAGGAACCAGAATTAGGATTAAGTGAGGTGAGATGATATTGGGTACCTGTCAAAGGTTTGTATAAAAATATCTAAAGAAAAAATTAACATCAAACCATGGTCTATTATTTTGTAAATGAATATATAAAATTCTAATTAATTAGGAATGAGCAATACTATATTCCACAGAAACATTTTAGGATCACCTTAGGAAAGAGCAATGTATTTTTCATATCAAATAGACAGGGTTGCCAAGTTCCATACTGCTTATTATTCTAAAATGGGCTTAATTGGAGCAAAACTCCACATTTCACTGCAAGACTGTGGAGCTATAGTGATACACTCAGTTCCCAAATAATAACAACACACATTTTTGAAATCCACATTGGTGGTTCCTACCTACAATAGCATCAGACAAGAATCACAAGCTGAGATACCACCACACCCATCCTCTTGCTTTAGGACCATCTCCAGTCTCTCCAACTGTTCAGAGCTCAAGCCTTCACTGTTACCTAGTAAGAATCAGGCCATACTGTCCTCATTGGCCCTCCTTGGAACTTGGCCCTATCCTGCTGAAACTGCCTGAGACCACTGGACTAACCAGAGTGAGTTACCCAAATTCTGCCTTGTTCATCCCCCCGCCCAACTTTTGGACCTAGCCCAGTCCTCCCACTGCTCCAGAACCCAAGGCTTCTTTGCAAACCAGTAAAAACCAACCAATACTTTTCCATCACATCTCCTTAGGCCGTTCCACTGAGGCTGCCAGAGAATTCATGTCTGTGTGGTATGAGTTAGGCAGCTACTGCTGAACCAATTCCCTTGCTTTGGAACAATCTCCTATCTAGTTGTTCCAGAGCTGAGGCCTTCTTGGCTAGCTAGCAAGAACTAGCCCATCCTGTTCCTATACAGCCCCTTGGGCCTTGTTCCTGTCCTGCTGAGACTGCCAAAGAACAGCTGACTAACTGGGGGAGATAGGCAGATCCCATTGTGACCGGTTCACCATTCTTCTTTGAGACCAGAACACACATTTTCTTTGCTTGGCTAGTTAGAACTGGCCCAGCTGATATCCATAACCTCATCTTGGGCCTAGACTCCCTCACAAGCATGTAGAGTTCCTGACTAAACTACTTGCATACACGCAGTCCCTCCATTTAAATATCAAAAGGAAATAACCTGAAGGCCAGACCAAGCAACTGTTCATAGATCCTAGAGAAATAGAAATGAAAAGTAGAAAAGGAAAAGTATTAAATAAAACAACAATAATCTTATGACGGTGAAGGAGAGGGGACTATCCAAACCCTTGTTAGAGCTGCCCCCTTCATTCCTTTGCTTCCTTCCAAATATATATATATAAAATTTTCACTTTGTATTACCTCTTGTATTCCCCTTCCAACGAAACCTTTCTTATTCACAATAAGCCCCCATTTAATTTTTTGATGATGTTTTCTTTGTTGTGATTCCCTAAGGGTAGTTATATTTTTGCATAAATATGGGTAGGGGCTAATTTATTGGAGCATGGGAAATTTACCATTTTCTACACCATTAAAAAAAAATGACTTCCCCTCCCCAAGCAACCACTGCTATCAATAATTTCTCGGAAAGGGATGTGACCCGATGAATCCCCCCACCCCTGTCTATCCATGATGCAATGTTGATGAGCCCCATTTGCGCAACCTTAGGGCAGTCAACCACAGCTGCTCTTCAGTAGTGCAACGGCAATGTCATGTTCAGAAGACAGCTCTTCAAAGCCCTCTTCCCCATTCTTTTTATCCCTCTTCCTTCCCATGTTCTTGAGCCTTGGAGGGAGCGTACAGATGCCCCTGTGTGGGCTGAACACTCAATGACCAGTTATGAATCTCTGCATTACCCATTGTGCACTGCAAACAGAAGCTCCCCTGACAGAAGCTCAGAGCAGTACTCAGCAACCCTAACTGGCCTGATTGTGGGCTTTCCACGGGATCCCTCCCTGCAACTTGGAACCCTCTTCTTTTTCCAACTTTGTATCCCTCTGCTATTCGCTCCATTTCCTCCTTCACAGGACCCAGAAATGAACGTACCATTAAAGTCAAGCTATTTTTATAACCTACCTTCATACACAAAGGCATTCCTGTGCCAGTTCTCTAAGACAAAAATCCTCCCAGATGCTGTAGCAGTCAAATGTGGGCTGTGGAGCACTGCTGCTTCGTGACAAGTTAGGGACAGAAACTGAGCATGTTGTAAAACTCAGACTGCAATCTGACAGTCTAATTTCATGTCCTCTGACATGATAAAGAGCGTGGGCTTCTATTTTGTGTATCATTTTTAAATTTCATTGTCCTATTATTTCATTTTTTTACAATATTTTACAGAAATACATCTTCAACAGATTGAAAAGTATGAAAAAAAATAATAAAGAACTTTTGAAAGGATTAGGAAGCACTGCTCTGAGGATCAAAATAACCAATCAAGGACCAGCATGATGATTCAGTGGGTAAAGGTATCTGCCACCAAGCCCAAAGACCTAAGTTTGATCCCTCAAACCCACATAGTGGAAGGAGCGATTCCCCAATATTGCCCCCTAGCCTACATACTCAGACATATACACATACTCATGTACATGCACACACATACATACACGTATGAATTAGTAAATAAATGTAATTTTTAAAAATATACATAAAAAGAGAAGCAGTGGTTCCCTACTGAGTGTACAGGAGTATATGCATGTGTACACATGTGCCATGTCTGCAAACACGAAGGATGTTAAGTTCAACAAGACTCTGTTCCTTCATGCTTTGTAGAGGCTATATGTCATATGAATATCATTTAGTTTACTCATGGACTTAATTCCAGAACGGACCAAGCCAAATCAAATCACTTTATCAATAATCTCAACAGAAACTACCTTGATTTTTTTTAAATTTAAAAACCACCTTTACTAAAGATGAAGAGAGAACAAAATCATTTTCCAAAAGAAAACCCCAGCCAAACATAAACTACCTTCGTGCTTCCTTCTGAGACCTAAATCTAGCCACTCTGAATGCTGGAACTGTGCTGTTGTGAGATTTTTCTCCTACACTGAAACTTTCCCAAAGAAGCACTTGTTTCAAATTTTATGATACCCTCTGGGTCCAGCTTTGCTCACACCCCTGTTTCAGAGAGCTGACCAGGCAGAACCACTCAGCAGAGTGACTTGCAGGCTAAGCCTTATCACACAAAGAAATGGGTTGTATAACTGGCCTCAGCAGCTTTAGGAAAATCTTTTGGAAAAATTTTATAATCTTTCTAAGCTTCAGCTTGTTAACCTACAAAGTGGAAAGTCAGGACAAGGGACATATGCTATGAAAAGACTTCAAGGAGAGAATTAATACATGAAAAGTTGTCCTTTTAGTGAATTAAATGACTATTATTTCTACTAGTACTATTATTAATTTTAATATAAGCCATATCCATATTCCTTCCTGGAGAGATTATGAGTCATACTCTGAAATACAAAGAGAATAGTCTATGAAATTGCCTAATA
This sequence comes from Nannospalax galili, assembly GCF_000622305.1. Taxonomy (NCBI): domain Eukaryota; kingdom Metazoa; phylum Chordata; class Mammalia; order Rodentia; family Spalacidae; genus Nannospalax; species Nannospalax galili. The sequence continues at coordinate 227,809 of NW_008357033.1, read as the reverse complement.
TTAAGTAGAATATAAAATTTTGGCAGTTGAAGGTTTTGAGAACTCAGTCAAACAAAGGTGGAATTCTTAAATACTGTAGCTCCAAAATAAACAAAATGAGTGATGTTCAAGAAGTGAAAGTAAGAAGGAATAAGGGACAGAGGGAAAGGGAGGGAGAAGGAAGAGGACGAGAAAGAGGAAGAGGAAGAAGAGAGGGTGAGGGATCTGGCTATGCAGCTATTTACAATGGAAGAATATCCATGAAGTATATTTATTGAGTCACAAACGTGAGACATATATTAATCCCCTTGAACAATAAGGATACTACATCTCAGAAATTTATATGATTTAAGTGAACTCTTATCTAGGTAAAAACACAAGCTCCTCAGAAACTGGTTGTTTTGCAAAAGGTCCTCCAGTCAGGAAAACATGACAATGCCTGAAGACATTTTCGGTTGTCCCAGCAGGACAAGAGGTCCCTGTGTCCCTACTGTCATCCAGTGGTGAGGACCCTTATTAAGGTATCCTTACTAAGCACAAGTCAAGCTCACTTATTTAATGCAAACTCCAGTAGTACAAATATGGAGAAACATTAGATTCTTCTCATCTTTAAAACAGGGTTTTCCTACCAGGTCCCAGCTCACCCTGTCTTTTTAATGGATCATTGTATACATCACCCATATAATCTGTAACTTTCTGTTTATTCCTATTTTCTCATTTACCTTATTGTTTTTGCAAGCTCTCCTAAGCTTTGTCTTTCTGTAGTCAACCATCCAAACTGTTGTCTAAACCTTACAAACACTGACCAGCTTTCCTGTCATTAAATTGTAATAGTGACTCCCTATGAAGAGTTTAGCTCATATCAATATTTTTTTAGTCAAAGAAAAAGTTGGAGTCCAGGCTTTGGGGGATTTCTTTGTCCAGTTGCATAGTTCCTCTAAGACAAGCAATTCCCCGTGTAAATGCTGGCTTCTAGAGTTCCTGGAAAATTCCAGGCATCCTGCATTTCTGCACTGCCACATCTTAGAAATTGCTTTCCACTGTGAATCTGCCCTCTGTGGAAAGGGAACAGAAGGCAGCCCTGTGTTTTCTTGGAGGATCCTGTAGCCTTTATCAGGACAAGGCATTTTCCCATTGCTTCTAACCGGGACCTCTGAGATCATAGCTGCAAGCATGTACCCAGCAGAAGGAAAGGAAGAGGTCTGAAAGCACCAACAGAGACCCCTAGACAGGAGCCCACCTTTAACAGAAAACTGTGACTTGGCTGTACGCCCAAGATGTGAGCAGGCACAATCTGATTTTGAACACCTGTATCATGACGATATTACCTTAATGGATACTTCGCAATATGGAGAATGGCATTTACCCTCAATAGAGACTTCTATGGAACACTAGAAATCAGAACTTTGTAAGATCTTCATTTTTGAGCACTAATGAACAATTTTAAATTCTTGTGCTTTTCATAATTGGATAGAAATGCAAAGATGGGGATTTCAGTGAAAGTAAACATTCTCTGATGAAGTAACAAAAACAGTAAAACAGTGTTGGTTGCATTAAAAGTGAATTTTTCTGTATGAAACAGTATATTTTAATAATGAAATGGGGATCTTTTTTAAAAGGTTAAAACCTCATACAATTTTATGTCTTATAGGATTTATACTGAGTACAATATTGTATAACTGTATTAATTCAACTGTAAACCTAAAACTGTATAGCCAAGTTTAAAAGCCAAGTTCTTAGCTCTGGAAATTTTTATTGAATATGTCAATGCTGTTGTAATTAAATGCTTCTTCTGATTATGTGGTTATTAAATAAATAATTAAATATTTTTAAAAGTGAGAAAAAAGTGATAAAGAAAATAAATTTAATTATGTTATTGATCCTGAGCCCAATACCAGATGAATTAAATGCAGTTGAATTTAAAAAAAAAAAAATTTAGCTCAGTCTTTTACAGGGTTAAGTTTATGACTACTCTAAATGTCTTAAGAAGTGTTTGTTAAATGATGTAACTCATCAATTGAATTCCAAATTTCTCCCATGCTATAACCCATCACTACAATACCTATCTATGACTTAAGGAAGAGAATCTTCTTAAATGTTAAGATTAAAAACAAAATACCAATAAGTCATTATTTACATGACACAACCTAATTTTATGTCATAAACAATGCAATGGTTTGAAGAGAAATAGCCATCATAGACTTATGCATAAAACACTTGTCTCCGGCTGTACTGACAGTTGTGGGGCCTTTGAAGGTTATGCCTGGTCTCTAGCACTGTCCTCTCTCTCTATTTCCTGTCCACCATGGAGTGAGCCTTCTCCTCAAGCTCCTACCTCCATGATACAGGGCCAAGCGTCCAGACGCTGAGACCTCTGAAACCAGAGCCAAACAAAACTTTCCTCCCTCCTTCTCTTAGGTTGTTTGATCACAGTAGGGGGAAAGCTAGCTGACACCCATGTTTAGCACTTCATGCTAAGAATCAAATTCAATTTGTATAAAACCCATATAAGGTGGGGTGCAATGTTAATATCTTCATTTTACTGAAGAAGAAATGTTTGCTCACATGCAAAATTCAAAAACACCCTGAGTTAGTTCACAAACAAAATATGAAGCAAGCCTTTCTTAATCTGAAGCTTATCCTCCAATCTACTTGGTTATAGTCTACAAAGGTCAGTCATATCATTTCAATTTACTTTTGTAATTATACAGACTGACAGAATTTATTCCCCACAAACTACTTATTTAATTTCCACTTCTAAAAAGAATTATTAATTGACCTTCAAGCAGTATCCTTCTGTCTCCAGAGTCATGCACAGTACCCCTTGAGGACTGAACTTGGAACAATGAATCTTCACACCTGCCTTCATTTCTTCTACTGTTCTAGTTAACTACATATTAAAAACATCAATAGATATACTCTTAGGAATTTGAACCTGTATCTGTATCCTATCTTTATTGGGCTATACTTTTGTGCTTTGGGGTTCCTCATGAGTTTAGCTGCTTATGGATCTTATTCTGCATTTTTTCTCGTAGACTGAATTGACCCAACTAAATTCATCTAACAGGTCAAAGGAGAACTTGAACCTCATATTCAGGAAGAGATTTGAATTTACATTCCTAATATCACCAGTTCATGCACATTTCCAAATGTCCAATTCTGATTTCATCTCTAAAACATGGAAACATATTTGCAAGAATGATATACCTGCAGGATGGAAGGATGGTGTATTCCTTGTTTGCCTTTAACCACATGCCCCGTTATCTGACCATGCCACTATAAAATACTAGTAATTATTTCTAATAATATATAGCTATCATGTAATAATAATTACTAGTCTTTCCTAACCTATATATACTAGCGCCTCCCATATACCCCATGGCCAACTGAAATTAGAGCAAATTTGTACAGAGATGGCTGGAATATCATGTAAGGGTTCAATGACCCTCCCTACATTCTTCTCTGAAGGAATATCGATAGTTCACAGACCCCATCAGGATGGACTTTTGAAAGTAGGCACAGCTGGTGTCCTGAAGATGGCAGCAGTCTGGTTCAGAGGGTAGCACCTCACAAGGCTGCATGTCATTTTCCCCACTGGTGATATCTTTCGGCCCTACAGCACAGTATCAAAATAAGCAAAGCATCTCAACAGGTGAAGCACTGGCTGTGGCAAGTATACACATCTGTCCGTATAATATGAAGGGAGAAGGAGGCCACAGGAAGGGAATGGACATAGTGGTTTCAATAAGACTTTGTTTACCTAAGAAAGAAACAACAGGATTTGACCTATAGGCTGTGGTTTATGGACCACTGTGTTCAATTAATCAATAGAAAAATTGTTGCATGTCTCCTTAAGATCATCATACTCTTGGCCCAATCTTAGAGCCATGGTGGACTCAATAAGGCAGTCCCGAAACCAAGAGGCAAGTTGAAAGGAATGAAAATTTAACATTAAACATGAAACTTTAATGCTATGAAAATATTTATACAACAGCAAATTCTGTTTCTTCTCCCTAATATTTCTTTACATATTGCAAGTGAATTATCTATTTTTATTTTCAGTTTATTGAAAACGGCCTTCTCTATCCTTTGTACTTACAGTTTTAACTCCTTATCTTTTATTCCCACTCAGTAAAGAAAGAACTTATTTTACCAGATTTTCCTCCATTTTTAATAATAATATAGTCTAGTTCAAACACTCAATAACCACTAATTTTCTAACTAAAAAGAACAAATCTACACATGAAGGGGTGTTTTTGAAGAATGGAAACAATAGGCTATCACTGTGAGAAGCTTTCTTGGAGGGTCTAGAGATAACAGGCATGAATTAACACATCAATAATGCCAGCATTCTTCAAGTTCTGTAATAAGACAACTATGATCAAATTACTTAAGAAAGTATGTAAATTTGTCATAGCTCCAGAAGCTAGAAGGTCCAGGATCAGGATGTAAGATGTCTATGTTCTGGTAGTTCCCTTTTCTGAATTTCAGACTGCTCAGTTCTTACCATAATCTCACCCAATAAATGGAAGTGAATGTGTTCCCAAGACCTCTGTCACGAAGGCACTCATACCATTCTTGAGTGATGATCCTTATGGTTTAATCCCCTTCTAAGAGGACCACACTGTCCTTCGACTGCCATCCTCACACCATCACTTCCAGGGGTACCATTTCAATACATGACATTTAGGGGACTCAAACACTAAGACCACACAAATCATTGTGATGCCCACTAAAATGAGGACTGGATTAAGTAGGACACGCTCTCCACTTAAAGATTCCTAAACCATGGGTAAGTTGTTTCTAGACTTCTATTTGAATTGCCTTCTGCTATTTGTTCACCCACACAAAGGAGCCATCAGAAATGTCTGCCAATACATTTGTGTAGAAAGCATTACTAATTCCAGGATTGGCACCTGGTTCCATAACTCTAAAGAAGGTATCAAGTCTTTGTTGTGTTTCTTTGTATAAAACTTATTCTTAAGCCAACAAAACCAGCTGTGGAGGACACTTTATGTTTATTATGAATAATGGCTTCCCTAATTCCTTCCTGCATATTACAAGTCCAACTCTTTCTTTAAACCCTTTGGCACAGAACCTTTTCATCCATCTTGAAACAGAATGCCCTAAACTGATGAAAGAGAGAAATGAAGCAATCAAATAATGCCTGTCAGAAAAGGGAAATATGTACAGTGTATTTCTTCTCATTACAGCATATTATGAGGGCTAATGGCTGAGATGAATGTCTCTAGTCAGAGCCACTTATATATGAATTTACATTTAAAACTAATTGCTATAGAGCATAATGGGTTGATTAGGTGTTCTCAGCTCCTTAGGCCCTTTTCAGACCTTAACTACATGAAACATGCCAACCTTTCAGAGGATCAATTTGTGTGAAAAGAAATTTAATTTATCCCTTATAAAATATCAAGTTATAAAATGTTATCACCTACTTCATGTCCTCCCAGGCCAGTGATTTCCTTCCATGGAAGCAGTTACTGGTTACCATTATCGAGGTAATTGACCTGGAGACATAAATTGTGGACTTGGCCCCAAATCTATCTAATTTGTTTGAACTATTTTACAAATTGGTTTTGAAAAATCCAGTAACATTATGCTATTAATCTCCATAATCATAGTTTTCCATATAATGAACTTATCTCCATGGGGAGTTCAGTGCAACTTTATAGGATTTTGTTCTCTTCTTTTAAATTACACATCTCCAGTTGGCTCTGTATGCATGAGTTAGTCCTCTTTACTTCAATAGGGGGAAAAATGGTTTCTTTGTGTCTCTTTAGGCTTATGTGGCCTTGCTTTTTGCTGCCACATAGTGTTGATGTCACCTATAGACACTTCACAGGCCCATGGAGGAGGACAGTCCACTGTCAAACTCCATAAAAATCATAGAAAGGAGCCAGGGGCTCCTCCCAACCCCATGGGACACCTGAGGAACAAATCCCCTAACGACCTCAAGAGTAAAAACAAATCAGTTTATCTGGTCCAATTGTATGTCCTTAAACATCCAAAAGGGAAGTATAACCAAAGATTAAAGGGGCCAACATAATATCATAAGAGCATACATATACATAACTAAAAGTTACTCGACAAACAACAAAGCCAGTCAGGCGATACCTTCAGTCGAGTTGTTGGCTAGGATAGATAAAGGCTCTTCCAGACAGTAACCCAATATACTACTGGAAAAATGAACAGCAGACCCCAATTCTATCCAAAGGAATACTGACAATGGATTGCCGTAGATGAGGAACAGCTGACCCTCCTGGAACAGGGACCTCTGGCTGACTAGATTTACCAGAAGGGCAGACAGGGGGGAATGGATGAGGGTGCCGACAACACAGTGGACAGTGACAGGGATGGCAGAGTATGGAGCCTCTAGTGGGAGAGAAAGGCTGTCTATCTGACGAGGTTGTCTTCATGCTCAGATGCCGAGGAGCTCAGAAGGTAGGTGACTGTGACCAGTGATAGTCATGTATATAGAGATTAGAAATGCATTTGAAAACGTCTCAATGTCAATTGCTTTGGAATGAATTCTTCTGTATGAAAAAAAAAAAGTTGTGCTGTAAAGTATTCCTTGAGAAATGTTTATAATTCTATGAGAATGTAAATAGTTTCACAGTAATTGTTTTTCAGTTAGAATATTCTAACTTAAAAAAAAATCATTCTCATAAGGAAGACAATCTTATTTTATCAACGCAAAAGTCAGACTGAGTCTCCATTGTGGAATTTTCAGATTTTTACCTTAAGTAAACTAGTTCTTTCAGTTCACATTCACATCATGAGGGAGTGGTGGTCAACTTGACTGTATCTGGAATCAACTAAACAAAAACAACAACAAAAATCAAAAAACAAAAAACAACAAAACAACAACAACAACAATAAAGAAACACTGGACATTCCTGTAGGGATTTTCTTGATCAGAAAAGAAAAGACCCATCCTGAAAGTGGGCAGTGCCTGTTGATGACAGTCCCGATAAAAGGAAGGAAGAAGGAACCATTTGCTTTTTGTCCACTTGCTTTTACTCTTGCTGATGAGTTTATCTGTTTTGTTGCTGGGGCACTCCTTTGCCAATATTGGAAACAACCTCTTTGGATTCCAACATATACGGAAGAGCAGCAGCGCTCCAGAGTCCTCCAGGCCTTCAGCATTAGTTTAGGACTGCTGAGACATCCAGCCTCGTGGGCTGAACAACGATCGGGTTCTCAGCCTCTCGGGTGTGGCACAGCCACTGTTGGACTTCCTGGACTTTATCCTGTAACCAATCTAACAGATTCCCTTCATAATGTACGTGTGTGTGTGTGCGTGTGTGTGTGTGTGTGTGTGTGTGTGTGTGTGTGTGTGTGTGCGTGTATGATCGTGTGCATGGGCCCATGCACAGATATACACACATAATATTTCTTAAGTCTACTATGATGTACCTGGGGCTCTAATTGAAGCTATTTACATCACACTATTTCATACATATTAAAATATAATTTCATTCATTTTGAATCTTTGTGTTATCATGTCTCAATGAACACAAGGATTTTCTAGCAAGTCACTTGATGCTTTATGGTTTGGGAGCATGGCTACACTCCATCACATCCTAGGTAGTGGTTCTGTTACTTTCCCCTTTCACCTTACAAGGCCTTCCACAGTGCACATTTAAGATGTCCAGTCATTTTTAGCAGAATTTATTCATTTATGAATGAACTGGAAGAAAAAAAAAGAAAGAGGAAAAAGGGAGGGAGAAATGGAAGGAAGGATGGGGGAAAGGCATGAGAGGAGGGAGAAAACAGGAGGGGAGGAAGCAAGTATGGAAACAAGGAAGGAAGTAAAGAGAAAGAAAGAAAAGAGAGAGGGAGGGAGGGAAGGAGGATGGAGGGAGGGAAAAATCAAATTGGTTTATGCCTGTATGTCATTATAGTACCTGGATATCTTTTGATCAAATCTAAAATGTCCTGAAAAGTATCATTACTGCACACATTTTGCTGGGGAATTATTGATATAATATTTCAGTATTAACAATTCTGAGTGTTAAGGAATCAGAAACTAAAGCTTTCAATAAGCTAGGCTAAGCATGAAAGAAGACAGGCATGACCAAAGAGGCCCCTAAATCCAAGATCAGCCTGCTAAGGCATGGGTGAATATCAAAGACAGGGAGCTGAGAGACCACAAACATTGAAAACTCTTCTATCACCCAGTTCACCAACTTTAAACTTAGCAGGCGCTCATACATTGTTTGCAGCATTTACCACAAAACACAGAATATACTAAGTTTTGTTTTGCTAGGTGGAGAGGAGCAAGGGAAGGGGAGGAAGGAAGATCAGACTTGGAAATGGAAGATCCAGCTTTGAGAGTTTCTCTACCACCTCCCAGCTGCCTCTTACCTTAACAGAATGTATAAAATTTTCATGATCATGACACTTCCTGGGGTGGTTCTATGTGCTGAATGGGATCATTCCCTGAAATCTAATGAATGGTGAAATACTTAATAGTGCAAAGAAATGTTTTGCTGCCCAGAGATAACTGAGACAAAACTACCTTGAGGAGACAATTGAGAATTTGCTCAACTTGATTCATATGTATAATTTGGAAAATTACAGGGTATAGCCCTATAAAGGGAACTTACTACTGGTCTTTGATTTTCAAGGATTTGGGATGAAATTTAAAATGAAAAGGCAAAGAGAATTAGCTTAGAAAATGCAAAAAGTAGGTCTTATTGTAAGGAGCAAATTAATTCTGTCTCTGGAGTCTTTCACTCTGAGAATACCAGGGAATTCACTTTGCATAGACAGTACACTGATTATGAAGCAGAAACCACAGTATGTGACAGAGTTTGGAAAATAGAAAATTCTATACAGTAATCACTGTTTTACCCCAAATAGAAAATGTGGTTGAGGGACTGGGGGCATGTCTCAGTAAGTAAAGGACTTGCCAGGCAAGTATGAGTACCTGAGTTCAAATCCCCAGTATCCACATAAAGCCAGATGTGATAGCCCATATCTGTAACCCCAGTGCTCCTATAGCAAGATAAGAGACAGGGTCAAGAGAGCCCCAGAAACCAAGAACCAGCTAGCCTACTGTGCATAGCAGCAGACAACAAAGAGATCATCTGTCAAATAAGACAAAGGTGAAAGCTAACCCAAGGTTGTCCTTTACCTATACACTAACATACACACACATAAAACATAGAGTAAACATATGGTTGAGACTTTAAGAAGGGTATAAATTTGTCACTTCTCTGTACTACACACACACACACACACACACACACACACACACACACACCAAACACACACACCACATGCAAACACATACACCAAACACACATCACACAAACACCACACACCACACATACAGCAAACATACATATACACATCATACTACACAAAACCATATACATACCAGATATCACACATACAACAACACAAAAACATATAACACCACTACATATCTACACATAAAACAATCTCTCCCCCTCAAAACCCCAAATGAAGTATCACCTGAGGTTGTGGAAATTAAAAGATCAGTTTTGCACACACATTTCAGAAGTGAAACTTTTGTGTAATTTTGTACTTGAATCACTGATTATTAAATGTATGTATGAAGCATAGACACCTCTAACATGTTAACTGATGAGATCAACATTTGCTACCACACACCAGTGAAGACTTCCCTGGCCTTGAATCTGACTTGAGCTCAAGCTTTCTCATCTACTATGCAACTTCCTTTAATTTTATGTTTCAGCTTTTTAAATCTGAAAATAGACATAAGAATAACATTCAATGCACTGTGAAAACTAAGATGAGGCAAAATAGTATTTGTCTCAAGGGCTCAAAATTAACAACTCTGCCTTAAGCATTAGGGTGCACCGGTCTCTGAGTAGGATGATTTTATACACAGCTTCATGTATATTCTATATTTGTTTACGTATCCAAGAACCCAAACATTTTGATTTCCATTATTGTATGTGTTCAGTACTGAAAATTTAGACATGAAAATTTGCATGAAAAGACAGAGTTTGACCAGTTAGTCTTCTTCTGATATTAAAATGAGTTCTTGTCTATCATGAACATTGAATGACTTGACTCACATACTTCAATAGTAAGTTTTGCCAATCAGGTATTTTTTCCAACTGTAATCTCCAAAAGAAAAGAGCAAGCACGAAAGTCTGGGATTACTTTAGAAAATAAATGGAATATGAAAAGTTAAGAATCTGGAAGAAAGTCCATAAACATGATAATTTTACTTTTTATAACCAAAATAATTCCCTATCTTTTCACTCTTATTTAGCCCCTAACCATAGCAAGATGGATCAGGAATGGCTCTAAACAAAATATACTAAGGCACCCCACTCCATGCAAGTCCCTAGATTTATAGTCTCATAAACGGTGAGATTCAGCAATGCTATGTAAAAAAAACAATTTGAGGAATTGCCAAGGTTCTACGTTGGGGTATGGACTGTACTGGAACCCAAGTTCTCTCCAACCATGACTGGACAAAATGATATCACCCACTCAAGAAATGATACATCACAACTGCTGTAAATGGAGTCTTATCATACTATAGAACTGAATTGTAAAGTTGAAAATCTTCTCTTTCCACCCAGGGTTTTCTCTAGTCCCCTACATTATAGCATTTCTTCACACTCATCTGGCTTCCTCTCTTAGGATAATCTCTCCAAAGTCACTGATCAATCTGGAAAAGGAAACATTTCCCATTATTTGAAGTAGTCTGGGAGTCAAATATGTGTGGGATGAAATAAACACTAGTCACAAAACTGGAGAACTTGAGCACAGTTGCTGACTGCTCTGTATCCTCTATGCCTGACTTAGGGTTGTTGTGGTGATGAGTGTCCAGCACAATGACCAGATACAATCATGTGCCAAAATAACCAGTAATTTTCTTTCCGTTTTTCTCTATGCTTCGTTTAATAACAATCTCCAAATGCCAGAAATTCAGTCAGGTTAGACATTGGATGTGTAGAGCTTGAAAAACCTAATACTAACATCTTTGACTTAAACAATCTCTGCTCCCCCAAACAAGAATACAATAGTTCACATATTAATATCATAATGCACTCATTTAATCCCATTCAAACATTTTAGAAATCCTGTGATCAGCTCTCAGCATCCTTCCCTTGATAAAGTTGCTAAAGATGAAACTCGGATGGATTAACAACCTTCCTACACTCCTTTTTAATAAAAGGTCAGAATTCAGGTTTAGCTCTTTCTGCTTCTAATAGTGTCTTAGGTTTGTATGAATTCTTAAGTTACTAACAAGCCAGAATTGGAGTACAGTCTGTTTTCCTCAAAATAGAGCCACCAAAGTCACCTGCATCAAAATAAACTGAGATTCATGTTAGGTATCATATTGAGGGCTGATCTTTTAGTCCTACTGAAGCAAGACCTATGGGGCTTTGGGGCCTGACACTCTGCATTTTTAATAAATTATTCAGATGATTGTTCAGTCAAGTAAATATCTATTGTGCTTGCCCATCACCGTTATATTAGATTACTATATATAAGTATCATTGCCTGGCATTTAAACCAAAAGAATAAATATTGTTCATATTTCTGAAGGCTGAGTAATCTAATACTAGAATTCCAGCAGATTCAGTCACTTTGGAGGCCTTTTCCTGGGTCATAAATTCTTGTCTTATCGTGCACTGACATGGTGGAGAGAGATGGCTCTGATGCCCTCACCCACATCTACTCAAGTCCAAATACTTTTCAAAGGCTCCACCACTAAATGCAATCACTTGGGGATTTGAGCATAAGAATAACAATTCTGTGAGGAAAAATACATTCAGTTCATCAGATTCTGCCCCTGGATCTCCAAAACCCATGCCCTTCCCACACGCAATACACAATCCAATAGCCTCAATAGTCTTCACTTTAATTCTCAAGTCTAAAGTTTAAAATCTTACCCGAATATCATCAAAACAAGGTATGACTGAGATTCAAGGTAAAATACCTCATCAGTTTCAAACCTGTGAAACTAAGTAATTTATATTTTCAGAACACAGTGTTAGGCAAAGCACAGGATAAATATTCTTGAAAGAGAGATGGGAAAGAAAGAAGGTCTGATGAAGTACAAGTAGGTTTAAAGCCTGGAGAAAGCTCATATTAGCCTTACAGTCTGAGAATAATCTTTCTTGGTTAAACAAGTTGATTTAGCAATTTGTACTTTAGACTCAAACTAAAGTGGTCATTTACCTTGGTCCCAAGAAGCCTAGCAGTCTTACCAGATGTTCCTACTTAAGCAACAAAAACTCAGAAGATCTACTCAATTAAAAATAATAGTAAAAGCATAACAATGAAATTTTGCTTCCCTAAAACTCTTGAGTCCATAAGTGGGACAACATGTCAGATTTTCCATCCATCTCTGTCTGCAGCTTCCTGCCTACTGGGAAACTCGGATAAGAGTAGGATCCAGTGTGGACAATATTAATCAACAATATTAGGAATACATTATGTTGCCTTTTTCATTAAATTAGAAAACTATTCTTCAAACATAACAGAATACATCTTTATGAAACGGAGGGGAAAATGGGACTTTTCTTTTCTCTTTCTTAATCCTCTAAAGTGTTTCTGTAAGTTAAAGCATATCCTCAGTAAATAGCCTATCTTTAGTAAAGTTAAAACTTTCTTATGTGGAACAAATATGTCAGAAAGACTCTGAAGTATTGCTATTAACCAGAAAAAGGTAGTTCTGGCTTTCAAATTCAGGGAATGTATAGAGGCATATATTTCAGAGTTGTGCTACCAAAATATTATCCCAAGGAAACAAACAGATCTATTTATCCTATGTTCTGCCTGCTCCAGGTAGAAGATGTGGTTTGTTGAATGACATAACTTAATTCTATGAAGTAAGAAAAGGTAGGAAGACGTCATTAGGGAGCTAGTGATTGCTGAATTTCCATTTCAGACCTCAAACAACTTAGACCAAATGCTGAGATAGATGGAAAGATGTAGAATCATTGACTGTGCTTTTTGAAGGTACTCACACAACTCGTAAAAATAGAAATGCTTCCTTCCTCACTATGCAGGGGCTGCCTAACTTGGCGAGGTGAACAGCAATAAAGGAAAAGCAGCAGGCATAGGGTTTATTCAGTTTATTGCTCCATCCTGGCAAACAGACCTCTGTACCCCTTAGCTTGAATATGTAAGCAACCAGGTATACTAGCCTTATATCTTCTGGGTGTGAAGATGAAGAGTCCTTACTAAATACATCAAAAACATTCTGAGAAATGGAATGGACAAACATGGGCACTGGTGGAAGAATATATTAAGTTTCTGAACTGAGTGACAGCAGGCCTAGGTCAACCAGTCTATGTCATTGTGTTGTAAATAGTAGATTAGCTTGTCTATGTTACTAAACCTTCTCTGCGTGGTTCCCATGGCCATAGTTTTATCTGTCAGTTTATCCATCTGTCTGTCCATCTGTCTTCTATCTATGTATCTACCGTCTACCTATGTATCATCTATCATCTATCTATGTATCATCTATCCTCTATCTATCATCTATCATCTATCTATCTATCTATCTATCTATCTATCTATCTATCATCTATGATCACCTATCATCTATTATCTACCTACTTATCTACCTTTCTGTTGATCTGTCATCTATTATCTCAAGTATTCTACTGTGATAAACTATAAACCATTACACACAGTTGAAAGAATTTTAATAGTAAACTACTCTGCCACTTTGATGTACCCACTCCTATTTAACTGATTGTGTCTATCCATATTTTTATCTTTACATTAACCCATTTTATTTTTGGTGAATTTCAAATTAAATTTCAGAGGTCAATGAACTTCATTATAGATAATAAAAATATGAACTTAGTATTTCATTACAGTTTTTGCTTTGATACAAAATTTCTACACAAGGAAAAGGACATACATTATATTTTTACTTTTTTAAACTTTTTAAAAATTTTTATTTATTATTTTTATTTTATGTGTATGTGTGCATTTCCTACTTGTAGGTGAGTGCACCCGTGTCATCCAATGCCTGCAGAGGTCAGAAGAGGCTGTCAGTTCTCCTGGGACTGGAGTTACGGACAGTTGTTAGCTGCCATGTGGGTGCCGGGATGCAAACCTGAGTCTTCTGCAAGAACAACCAGTATTCTTAACTACTGAGCCATCTCTCCAGCCCTTGTACCTACTTTCTATATAATGGGTAATACATATGTCACTGTAATAGTAACATAAATTTGTTCAACATGACTCAAGACTCAAGAAATTGTCCCCTCCGTGTTTCATCAAATCCCTGCATGCAGCTCCAGATACAATCATTGCTCTGACCATTTACCACCATAAACATTTCCCCCAAAATAGTGTAACACAACACATTCAAAGACTAATTTATTATGTCAATCTTATAGACACTTAGAAGCCCTCAAAGTTCTGTGGTCTAATAACCAATTGCATCATAGCTAAAAATGTGTTTAGGACTAAACAGGGTCAAGAGCCCGTAAGTATTAAAAAATTCCCCAAACTAAGGAATTTTTTACTTCATTTGATAAATATTTCATATAGAAAATTTGAGGAAAATTCCACTACCCTGAGTTTTTTTTTATTGAAGAAGCAAAATTATTCAGAATAGCTTAGCATTTTTAGTGAGCTAAGAGAACCAGCTTCCCTTGGAATTAAATATGCAGAAATTGACTGAGTGTTTGAAATTTTAGACCTAATCCATTATCCATCTAGACACATGCATTTCACTAGCATTGATTTCATAGGCAAAATTAATTATCTCAAATACACCACTACATCTCCAAAGAACAGAAATCTCTGAAATTTATTTGACCAGTTATGTTGTACACTATTTGTATTTAGTACTGTCATCTTGTACCCTTAAAGATAGTCCACACACTCAGTGCTCCTTAACTATGGTATTAAGACTCTCTGCTATGCACACTTCCCTCCCTAAGTACAATTCAACAGTAACATATGGAAGGTAAAAATAAATACATAATTCTCAGGTGAGAAACAGGGAAGGAGACAGTCCTGAATCATAAATCTTTTCCCTGCTTGACAGGCAGGGGGGAAGTAAGCTAATGATGTGTGAAAAGCACAAAAGCACTTCTGGGTTACTGTCCAGCCTCAGAACCATGACTGAAAGACACCCAAAACAGGAAGGTGTAACCTGTCTAGACACATACAGCTCTAACACCCTCTCTGCCAACTCTCCTGATGTGAAATCTCTGGAAGATATCACCCACAGTTATGATAGAAGGAGCTTTAAGATTTGAGATTTATGTTGCATGGTTATTTTTTTTAATTAAAAATATTTTCATTGAGCTTTTGTACATTTCATACAACAGTTCTTAATCAAATTTAGACTCCAAGCTCCTCCATCCATGTCCCCACATAACCTCTCCCCCACCCAACCACACGCATTCTGCCACTCTACCATACATGTTAAGTTCTATTTGGCCAAGTGATGGCACTCAGCTGTCTTTTAATGCAAGTTCATCCACTGGAGTCTAGTCAGTCTATCTAGAGATTTTTTTTCTTATTTTTTATGGGGCTTTTGGCTACTCTAACATTTCCCCCCCTCTGAAGAAGGAACCCTGAAATATTTTAAAGATTAGATAAAAAGCTCCCAAATATTTTTAACATTTTTTGGCCTTTGGAATGGAGAAGGTTGCTAAGAGGCCCAAAGACATTGTGAGTTTTAGCCAAGAAACTGGCTATTTTACTTTGGGGTCTTTTTACTCTAACTGCCTAGTCAGTTCCTACTTCCTAGTCTTATCAAATCATCCTCTGAAGAGGTTACCCAAATTGCCAATAGGGAATCGGAACACAGTGCACTCTGGCTTCTTCCAAGCTGAACAGGGATGCAGGGTGAGACAACTGGACCACCCCTTCAGTGGGTCTATCTAAAAGGCTCACAAATTGCATAACTCCTATCTCTAGGGGGGAAAGAAAGTTCATTGAATCTTGAATAGTCGATGTGAAGGAGAAGTAAAGGCAAGAGTAATTAGCATTACAAGTTCCAGACAGGGAACTAGAAAAAAGTCAGCAACAGGGCAGTTTTCAGATGTTCATATGAGAGTCCATTGGAATTTCTTGACAAGGGCTTCCAAAAGCATCCCTCTATTGGGTTCCTCCTTATTTTTCTTTTGTCTTCCAAGGATGGACACTAGAGTGATGGATTCAGAATTTGATTTCAGGTATTTTAATAGCTGTTGGAGTGGTTAGAATCAGTGTCAGTTCCATATCAAAGGCTTTGAGAAAACTGAGCGGTTGCTGAGCTGTATGGATTATCCGAGGGTATACACACTGGATAGCCTTTACACAGCATGGGTCATGCCTTCTCTTCCTAGCCTTCACCAGATTGTATATATTAGCCCTCCCCAAATCCAGGAGGACATGGGGTATTAGGACCAAATTACAGGCAGTTGGCTGGGAAGAGTGGCTGGATAGTCTCGTGAGGGTCCAATGACCTTGCTTGGCCCTTCTTTAGTGAATGAGCACAACTGTCAACAAGCCCAATTGTGATGATGTTTAGTGATCAGGCTCAGCCTAAGTCGTGATGATGGTAGTTATTTCATGCAGAAGGGACTGCTGTATAGCATCATCTTATTAAAAGGACCTGGAATTTAATAGGTTTGATGCTAGGATCCACATTGTTTTTTGGAGTCTGTGATACTTCACATAGTATAACAGTTTCTAGATCCATCCATTTACCTGCAAATTTCATTATTTCATCTTTCTTTACTGCTGAATAGAACTCCATTGTGTAAATATACCACATTTTTGTTAACAACTCGCCAGTTGAGGGAAACTTAGGTTTCTTCCATCTCTTAGCTATTGTGAAAAGAGCAGCAACAAACATGGTTGTACAAGTTCCTCTACAATAGGATGAGTTCTTTGGTATATGCCAAGGAGTGGTATAACTGGGTCATATGGTAGGTTCAGTTTTAGTTTTTTAAGAGTTCTCCACACTGCTTTCCATAGGGGTTACATGAGTTTGCCATCCCACCAGCAGTGAATGAATGTTCTGCTCTCTCCACATCCTCCCCAGCATTTGGTATCATTTGTTCTCATCCTCCCCAGCATTTGGTATCATTTGATCCTAGGCAGTCTGATTGGGATAAGGTGATACCTTAAGGTGGTTTTCATTTGCATTTCCTTAATTACTAATGATGTTGAGCACTTTTTGAGATGTTTCTTAGCCATCTTTCTTTCTTCCATTGAGAACTCTCTGTTTAGATTTTTGAGAACTCTCTGTTTAGATCTTTAGCCCATCTTTTAATTGGGTCATTTGCTTTCTTGCTTGTTTTTTGAGTTCTTTATATATTCTGGATGTTAAACCTCAGTCAGATGTGTCACTGGTGAATATTTTTTCACATTCTGTGGGTTTTTCTTCACTTTTTTGATTGTTTCTTTTGCTGTACAGAAGCTTTTTAGTTTAATGAGGTCCCACTTGTTGATTGATGACCTTAATTCCTGAGCAACGTCTGTTCAATTTAGAAAATCCTTTCCTACACCTATATCTTGTAAGTTACTCCCAAAATTTTCTTCTAATAGTTTCAGGGTTTCCATTTTCACATTGAGGTCTTTGATATATTTGGTGTTGATTTTTGTGCAAGATAAAAGATAAGGATCTAGTTTCATTCTTCTACAGGTGGAGATCCAGTTTTGCCAGCAACATTTGTCGAAGATGCTGTCTTTCCTCCATTGTGTGTTCTTGGCTCCTTTGTCAAATATCAGCTGGTTGAAATTGTGTGTACTTGGGTTTGGATCTTCAATGATGTTCCATTGATCTATGTGTCTATTTTTGTGCCAGTACCATGCTGTTTTTATGACTATAGCTCTGTAGCATACTTTGAGATTTGGTATAGTAATCCCCCCAGCATTGCTCTTTGTGGTCAGAGTTGCTTTGGCTATCTGGGCTCTTTTGTGCTTCCATACAAATTTAAGGATTTTTTTTTCTAATTATGTGAAGTATGTCATCAGGATTTTCATTGGGATTGCATAGAATCTATATATTGCTTTTGGTAGGATGGTCATTTTCACATTATTAATTCTTCCAATCCATGAGCATGGGAGGTCCTTCCATCTTCTGGTGTCTTCCTCAATCTCTTTCTTTAACTATTTAAAATTTTCACTGTAGAGATCTTTGGTGCCTGTGGTCAGATTTATTCCAAGATATATTTTTTGCAGCAATTGTGAATGGGAGCATTTACCTGTATTCTTTCTCCAATTGCTTGTTATTGGCATATAGAAAGGCTAATGATTTTTATAGGTTCACTTTATAACCTGCCACCATACTGAAAATGTTGATCCATTCTAGGAGGTTTTTGGTGGAACTTTTGGGATATCTTAGGTATAGTATCATGTCATCTGCAAAAAGTGATAGTTTGACCTCTTCTTTTCAAGTTAGTACTTATTTAATTTCCTTCCCCCGTCTTATTGCTTTGGCAAGAGTTTCAGGCAGTATGTTGAAAAAGAGTAGAGACAGTGGAGTAGAGATTGTCTGGTTCCTGATTTTAATAGGAATGCTTCCAGTTTTTCTCCATTTAGAATGATGTTGGCTGTGAGTTTGTTGAATATGGCTTTAATTATTTTGAGGTATGCTCCCTCTAGTCCAAGTACCACTAGGACTTTGAGCATACTGAATTTTGTCAAAAGGCTTTTCTGCATCTATTGAGATGACAATGTGGTTTTTGCCTTTGACCTTATTCATATGCTTAATGACATTTATTTGAACCAGCCCTGCATCTCGGGGATAAAGCATACTTGGTCATAGTGAGTGATCTTTTTGATGTGTGCCTGTATATGGTTTGCAAGTATTTTGTTAAGAATTTTTGCATCTATGTTCATTAAGGATATGGGCCTGTAGTATTCTTTTTTGGTTACCTAGTTTGGGTATTAGAGTGATGCTGGCTTCATAGAAGGAATCTTGGAGTTCTCCCTCTTATTCTATCATTTTGAATAATTTAAGAAGTAGTCATTGGAGGTCTTCTTTAAATGTCTGGTAGAATTTTGTCGTGAATCCATCTGGGCCTGGGTTTGTTTTAGTTGGGAGGCTTTGTATTGCTGTTTCACTTTCCTTATGTGTTATGGGTCTATTTAAACTGTTGATCGCTTCTTGGTTTAACTTTGGTGGTTCCCATGATTTTAAATATCCATCCATTTCTTTAAAATTTGCAAATTTAGTAGAGTATAGGTTTTTAAAATAGTCCCTTAAAATGTTCTGAATCTTCTGAGTGTCTGTTGTGATGTTTCCCCTTTCACCTCTGATTTTGTTGATTTGGATTTGCTCTTTCTTTCTTTTGGTTAACTGGGCTAAGGGTCTGTCTATATTGCTTAGATTTTCAAAGAACCAGTTCTTAGATTCATTGATTCTTTGTATGCTTTTCTTTGTTTCTATTTAATTAATTTCTGCTCTGATTTTTGTTATTTCTTCTCTGCTGCTGGGTTTGGGTTTCATTTGTTCTTGCCTTTCCAGTGTCTTGAGTTGCAGTAATTTTTTAATGTAGGGCCTTACAGCTATAAACTTCCCTCTTAGGACTGCTTTTAAAGTGTCCCAGAGGTTGTGTTGTGTTATAGTGTCCTTTTCCTTGAACTCCAGGAATTCTCTTATTTCTTTCTTAGTTTCTCCTTTGACCCATGCATTGTTTAGGAGTGTGTTGTTCAATTACCATGAGTTCTTGTTTTTTCCAGTGTTGATTTTGAGCTTTATTGCATTGTGGTCTGATAGAATGCATGGAATTATTTCAATTTATTTGTATTTGTTGAGGTTTGTTTTGTGGCCCACTATGTGGTCAATTAATGAAAAAGTTACATGGGGTGCTGAGTGGAAAATTTATTCTTTGATGCTTGGGTAAAATATTTGAAAGATGTCTATTAGGTCCATTTGATGTATAGTATCATTTAATTCAGACATCTCTGTTTATTCTTTTTCCAGTTGACCTGTCTAATGGAGACAGTGGTATATTGAAGTCCCCTACTATCACTGAGTTGGGTTAATTTGTGTCTTAAAGTCCTGTAGTGTTGTTTTTATGAATTTGGGTGCACCAGAATTTGGTGCATCTATGACAGGGATTGTAACATCTTCTTGGTTTGTAGCAGGAGGCCTCCAAAGAACACGGACCCAGAACCCTGGGATTCAGTGAAAATTCACTTCACTTCTTGATCTGCAAATAGCCCACCAAAAGGAGCCCAAGCCTCCGTACCCTGCTCGCGAGCCCAGTGACTGCTGACAGACTGTGTGGCATGGACCAATCAGAAAATGAAACGCTGACTAAAGGGACTTGGGGGCAGAGAAAAGGGAAATATAAGGCCTGCCCTCTGCTGCATTAAATGAGCCTGCAGCACCTCTCCCAGTGCTTGCTTCTACCCAACTCCCGGGGTCTGTGTGTTGACTCCACGCCTCTTGCCCCCCCCCAATTCAGCAGGCGACCCAATCCAGGTCAGGGTCTTCACAGCTGGCCTGAGGAGAAACTGCAACACCTGGCACCTGAACAGGGACCCCTGCCCATGGTGTTGGCAACACCCAGAACCTCAGTTCATTCAGTAAGTAGGCCTCTGGAATTGTCTGTTTCTTCAGCTGCTCGAGGGTAAGTGAATATCCCCCTCCTCTGTCCCCTCCACCCTGTCTGTTGTCTTTATTGTTGGACAAGTATTTTAGATCAGGGAGGTACACTCCACCATGAGGTCCCGAAGCCCACGTCAGCACCTCCCCCCTCTCAGTTTATCCCGATGAGTTCACATAAGGGCTGACCCACCCCGAACTCAGAGCCCAGGCTTCGGGTCACCCTGTTGCCTGTCCCAGAGACACCGTGTGAGCATATGGTTGGAGGTGTCACAGCATCCAGAAGTCCCTCACTGAACACAAGACATTTGGATCCGATACACATTTACATGTCGGGGCGGTTTACATCCGAGTGGCTCACAGTGCTTCTTTGCTTCCTTTGTACCCTCTTGGTAGTCACCCTCATCTTCTACTTTTGTGGTGAATTCCCCTTTGTGAGACACTCCAACAATGGGTAACTTACCAACACAATGCAGGGAACCACAAACAGCAGCACTCAAGGTGCTACTTAAAACCAGAGAGTTGAAAGTAAAACCAAAAGATATTGAACACTTTTAGGATGAAGCCACCAATTTAGCTCCATGGGTCTCCCCTGAAAACATGTGGGACCCTGACATGTGGATGCGGGTCATCTTCCTGGCCTGAAAAAGGGAGGTCAGGTCAGGGATCACTCCCCCTGCATTGTTCATACCGATCCTCCTAGCCATCGTTGCTAGCCTTAAATCCTCCTTTCCTGAGGAAGTCATCTCGGCACACAACAAACCTGCTGGGAGCAATCTAGCATAGATCTGGCTATTACCTTGACCCCTGACCTCCCAGACCCAGAGGTGGACACAGCCTCTGCACCCACTTCCAATAAGGAAGGAGCTTCTTTGCCTATATTTCAGGATACTCTCCTAGAGCTACCATGCCCAGAAATTCCCCCCCCCATTACCCATGGAAGGAGTTACTCTCTCCCCCCAAATAACCATCCCACCCCTTCCCATGCTAACATGCCCCTCCCTCCTAGACCGCCCTCCTTAAAGCCTCACCCACCTTTGTCTGTATTTCTGGTTATCGTCAGCCTCAATGCAGCACAGTGTCCATGGCTACCCACCCCAGTTGCTGACCTCATTCTTATCCACAAGGCAGCTGAGCAATCAGGCCCTGACTCCTCATATTTTGAACAGGTTTTTCTCCAGTGGTCCTTACATTTACAAACCCACTATGATTGGTATAACTTACTAAAGGCAGTCTTAGAACCCTCAGTTTTTCTAAACTGGCGTGCAGCCTATGATGATCAGGCTGAAAACCAGGCACGCCTAAATCTCCAATATGGCCTCAAAATTATATTGGACATGCTCACAGGATGTGAATAATACGCTGACCCCATCTCCCAGTCTACTATTGGCCTCCATGTCTATTTTCAACAAGTTTCTGACTTGGCCTTTAAGGCCCTTAAATGTTGCTCCCCCCGTGACCCACAAGTCTTTTTCCATAATTTGATTCAACAGTCAGGGGAGTCCTTCACGGACTTCCTTACCCACGTCACTGAGGCAGTAGAGTGGAGGATGGAGTCTGGACCAACCCGAGAGGTGCTTATCAAACAATTAACTTGGGAGGGACTAAACATCCCTACTCGTAATGCTATTGTGCCTGTCCGCAATAATAACATTCACAAATGGGTACTCGCTACTACAGACTTAGACCCTAGGGCGGGCCCTATTGAGGCTTTGACCACCTCCTTGGAGACTCTTTTGTCGCAAGGAAAACCAGCCCACTTTGGCACATGGGAAGGCTGCTGGAACTGTGGTGGGCTTGGCCACTTTTGTAGCCACTGCCCAAGAGGTACAGCCCACCCCCAAACTCGCTGCCCCATGTGAAAAAAAGGGTTCCATTGGGCTAAAGACTGTAGGTCACAGCCTCAACCAGACTGGGCTCCTTTAAACTCCACCTGGGGCACCTCTCAGCCCTGCCCATGAGAGGAGAAATGAGACAGATATTATGGACTCTCCCAATCCTCAACCACTCTCCACTAATGACCCTATTCCTAAATGGAACTGCCATAAAGGGCCTATTAGACACAGGGGCTGATGTCACCATTATATCAGAAACTGAATCCCTTAAATTCCCTCATTGGAAATACTGGCCAGGCCCACCAATAAAAGGAGTTGGTGGGAAACAAGATATCAAACTGGTCACACGTCTAGTATATTGGAAGGACTGGGATGGGAACCAGGGCAAAGTTATCCCCATAGTAGAGGACATTCCCCATAACTTATGGGGCTGAGACGTCCTAGAGGACATGGGCATGGTCCTTACCATGGATTACCACACCTTTTATGATGATATCACGCTCCACGATAACTTGGGACTATCAGGGAAAGGACAACACCTTGCCCAACACCCCTGCCATTAGTTAGATGGAAGGACCCCGTAACATGTCAGTGGCAACTGCCCACCCCCTTGTTAACAAGAGGGCAAGGCTATGCTTGTGTGTTTCCTCAGGCAGAAACAAGGCCAGTATGGGTTCCAGCGAGAGATGTGAGACCAGCAACAGACCAAGGGGACCCCCAGAACCCAGAGACTTTGCCACTATCTGGATAATTGGTTTGTTTTTCCCCACCCCTGCCACAGCTCATGACCCCTGGGCCTTGGTCCCTCCCCACCTGTACTCTTGCTCTTATCACTTCATTCCCCAGCCTTCCCCACCCTCTATTCAAATAATTCTATGCTTGGTCTCCCCACCATGGACCCAGTTACTTCCTGGGAATCACTCAATGGCTCCTGGCCCCTAAATAACTCTCTATGCTTCACTAACAACAACACATCCTCATGCATTGGGCTGTTCAACCTGAGCATCCAAGATTATGCCGGCAGTGCCTCCTCATGTTACATGCTTAAACTCAAGGGACTTTCCCCTACCTTCAATGACACCAATGTAGCCTTGGTCCTTGCTGCACTGGGGACAATCATAACAGGGTAGGCGGAGGGGACTGTCATCCCTCCGCCCCCATTTTTCCCTGCCATTCTATGCCCACTGCTCCCCACCTGCCTACACACATGCTCCCTTGCACCTTTTTTCTTCGTGCTCCCTATACCATGGCAGAGATGCCACCCTAAGTCCAACCACTTCAGTGGCTCCCCCTCTAATCATCCCCTAGGATCTTGGAGACAACTGGCCTCCACCTATCCCTGTGGCATTAAGATCTCCCATACCAACTGCAAATCAACACTCAGTAACCGGGACCTCTGTGGTCTGCACGCCTGCATGGACATGAGGCCACTACTGGTACAGCACGGCCTTCAGCTTTCCAACGGCACTTACACTAACACCAATCCTCTGCTTGTGCCGAAAACAAAATCCTTACATCCATTGATCATACAACATCCTGGCCCCTTACCCCCATTTGCATGTGGCCCCCATTTGCCTTATCGCTAGCCAATGTTACCTCCCACCCTTGGAGACAACTCAACTGCTCTGATACCAACACCACCTGTGTGCTGGTGGCCTGCTAGGACCATCCAGCTCACATAGTTCTCTTTATGTGTGAACCTGCGGCCCTTTGGGTTCCAGTCTATGGCGCGTGCTGGGCGCCCTGGCGTGGGGTGCGCGGGCACCTTGGGGTCCCCGCGCACACCTGGAGAGTCGCAGCGCGGGTCCCGCAGTCTTCTCTGGCATGCCGCGGCTCCGTGTCTCCTGGAAGCGGTGGCAGGTGCTGTCCGCCGCTTTGGTGCTGAAAGTTCCTCTGCTGCTGAGGTTTACTCAGCCGTGTCCCATCCTGATTTCACCCGTGTACTTTCCTCAATATGCGGGGTCCACTGGCCACTGGACCATGCAGGAAAGTACGAGGGTGGCTAAAGCTGAGGTTCCGCGAGTCGGTAACAGAGGAATGCTGCCTCCAGAGAGGCTGGATCGCTGGTAGTAAGACGCGGGACTCTGCTTAGTCCATGTTACAGCTTTTATTAAGTGTTCAACTCCTAGCTTCTAGTGATCCAGCTCTCTATTATTGAGAGAAGACTGGGATATTTATATCATGAGGGTAGTGGTAAAAGCTTTGGCTGATAGATACTTTGTGAGACATTCTATTTGCATATGGAAGTGGGTTTCTGCTATGCTGTCAGACTGCTGACTGCCTGAAAAATCACACAGGAAAGCATGGTATTGCTAGAGCCAGAGGCCATGTTTATGTTAGGGCATTTGTGGTGGGCACTTCAAAAGGAGAGTTAGTAAAAATGCCAGGAAGGCACCCTGCTATGAAAGGAGTCTCAGCACATGGGTCCAAGCTCGTGAGCTATCCGGATATGAAGAGACTTCTACTTCACATAACAGAGGCCCCCAACATCTCCTCCTCTTTGATTTAAATATGAAGAAGTACCATTGCCAGCCCTAAGAGCCAACTCATTTCATCTCTGGAAAATCCAAAGTTTGATAACTGACCATGACCTGTTTCCTGTAGTGATTTTAGTAAATAGCAGTAACTGTCAGCAAAGAAATCTTAAAAAACAGTGAGCAAGCACAATACACAGTATTATCAAGGAGTAGGAGCCATGCAAAACAAGGGATTGCTAAGCCAATAGATTACAAAGTTTTGAGAGTGTTAACATTGGTTTCAGCAGCATTTGATTCATTTACAAAGAAACAGTATCTTTCCCAATATCATATAGTCCCCATGTTCAACAGTTATCAATTCCAATGTTCTTTTGTTGTGAAGCACAGTTCTGGCGAGAGAGTTCATTTGTTGTTGAAGAAACTCCAGGCTGTCAGTCACGAATGTCACTCCTTGGTTCAGCTTGTCTTCAGCCAAGACAGAATCAGGTACAGCTTGTTGTCATGGCAACGCCTCCAGCATCCAGTGTAAGTTCAGTCTCTGCCAGCAGGGGGAAGAAGATCTTTCTCTGCTAGCAGCTCCTGGGATGCAATTATTATTATACAAAGGGTGGACAAAGAGAAATTAACACAGTTTTGGGCTTTTTCTCGCTCTATAGGAAAAGACTGGGGAGGCTTGCTGCTGAAAAGGCAAATTAAATAATTAGTTAGTTGTTTGAATCCACTTAGATAAGAGTCAGTGAAGTCTTTTTCTGTTCCTGGGTAGAGAAGGGTGGTAGCTGGTACTGCTGTCAGCAAAAATCTATTGCTGGATGCACACAAAAAAGCTATTAGACATTGGGGTAGGTGGTGAAGGGAAGAAGGTTAAACTTGTTTTAGGACACAGTTGATTTTATTTGGTCCTCTGTATTTCCTGTAGAATAACATTATAAGTTAACGCAGATTTGGCTGCAGATGTAAGCTGTTGAGAGACATGAAAGTTAGCTGTGGGGTACCTGGAAAACGCACCTGAGTGAAATTTGTCATTACTTTAATGTTCCAGGGATTGTCCCATGGATCTGATTATTTTCCTTGAAAAATAAAATCTCTAGAACATGGTATTAGGGGGAGTGGGGGCTGTCTGAAGCATTGGTGCTGAGCAGGGTAAAGACAGCCATGAGGATGACAGAGAAGGAAGCTCCAGGGGGACACCTGTGGCGTGCAGCTTCCACTAGGTCATGTATCTCTCTCCACTTGATCTGGTGTGGCTTTGGATGTCGTCTCTGCCTCTTTCTTTTCCTTGTCTCTGTCAGGGTCATGCGAGCCATCCTTCTCGTGGGTGGGGAGGTGTCAGACATTTCTAGCTGGAACCCAGATAGGCTTTGGTTGATCCTGTGGGAAAACACAAGCAAATCCTCTCCCTGTGGTCAACAATGGATCTGGTCCATCAACAGGGTCTCTCCATTTAACCATGATGGGTGGTACTGGGTGTGTTTGAGCCCAGTGTCGGGTGATGGGAGGAGCATCTGTCCCTCTATATACATTAAGTACATTAAGGGTAAACAAGGCTAATGTTAATTAAA
>NW_008357033.1:199878-200160 GCF_000622305.1 Nannospalax galili | reverse complement strand
GGCTGATGAATTGCTCCTACCATGGTCGGGGAGGAATTAAATATTACGAGTTAGACAGGTAGCTTGGGGTCATATCTGGCTAGTGATGTCTTTTGGAAGTGGCTATTAATTACTTGGAGAGCCCTTTTTGCATCTGGGTTTAGATACCATCTGGAGGCTGGGTTTTTGTTTCCCTTTAAGAGATCAAAAAGTGTTGTAATTGACTTGTGGGGATGGAAAGCCATGGCCTTACCCAATTAATATTACCTAGAAAACTTTGAAGTGAGTTAAGTGTGAGTGGAT
>NW_008357033.1:194804-198260 GCF_000622305.1 Nannospalax galili | reverse complement strand
CTCCAATCTTGGGGAAGCAGGTTAGTATTAAATGTTTGTAATATAGATTTAGTCCAAGGAGCATGAATGCCATCTTCACGCACAGCCTGGCGCAATTCTTTAAGTTCGGCAGCTGGGAGTGGGTACCAGGCTATGGGGCGTTGTCTGGTTATTTGCAAGTTAACAGGAAAAGCCTCTACCGGTGGGTTTTGGGGGTCCTGAGACTGCTGAGGCTGGAAATTTTGAGGCTGGCAGCTTTCACTGTCTCTAAGGTTACACAGCTGCTCTGAGGCTGGGCGTGTCTCCACAGGGGGTGGAGGCAGCCAAGGTGGAGGGGGAGGAGGGGATTTTACCTGAGAATCTTTGGTAGCTTTTGAAATTGGGAGTTAGTATCTGGGCATGTTAGATCAGCAAGAGAGGGGTGAGGATTAATTTTGCTGATGGGTGGTTTTTGTCTGGCTTTTGTTGAATCTGCTACTGGACAGTCTGCAGGGTTTATTTTTATCACTTAAAACCTCTCTTTTAATATTCTCTGGTGTTTGTAAGCTTTCTTTAATTTTATGTGGATTTTTTAAGCACTGCTGGATGGCTGCCATAATTGGGAAAAAGGAGAGAGGAAAATTATGCTTTTCTTGGGTTTCTTTCTTATAAGCCAAATGTGAAAGAAAGTTCCACACCTCAGGATCAGATATGTCTGCTGATAAGATCCAGCGTGCAAATTGATACAGCTCATTCCAAAATTTTAAGCTTTCCTCTTTTGAAATTTTAAGCCCTCTGGATTTGAGTAGAGTTTTAAGAGAATGGATTTGGTGCTTCCTTTGACGTGATACAGAACTTCCCATTGTAAAGGGAAGATGTTTTTACAGCAATTGGACACTAGAGGGCTGAAGCGCCTTTGCAGAAAAAAGTTGTCACTTTAAATCTTTTGTCTGGCAGCCGCTTTTGGGCTGCAGGCTACTCGGCAGGGGTTAGCTAATTTGAGTTTTCACTGAACTAGTTTCAGCTGTTGCTTAAACGCTTGGGGGCAGGGAGACAGAGCTGACTAGAGGAATTCTGCCTGACTCCAAAGCTTAGGTGGAGATCCCTGGTACTTTTGGGGATTTTCCTAACAGTATTCAGATAGAAAAGGTGGGTGAAGTGACGGTTCCCAAAGGGACGTTCCTGAAATTAAAATTTCAGGGGATCACAGTGGTTCCCAGCCACAAGACCTTCCCGCATATTTGAGGGCCTGGTGGCCACCCTAACGGTTATTAACTGGCCGATGCGTTACCAGGTTTGATATTAAAGATATCTAGATAGAGGTCTTTTTTGGCCAATGCGTCACCAGGTTTTGATATTAAAGAGATGACTAGATAGAGGTCTTTTGTCCACACCTGTACAGGCAGTCGGGGTCTGTTAGGGGATCAGAGAGAACTTCAGCTAACACCAGGGGGTAGCCCTGTCCAGAAAGCGTCAGTTGTTTCTCTGGCCCTAGCGGTCCCATGCGAGAACTTCAGACCGGAAAAGAAAAGGAGGAAATTTAGAAGAGATTTTTTGTTGCCCTCCTGAGGGGGAGGGATACTCATGGATCTTGCGTTTCAGTGGGTACCAGCTCCTAGCTGGCACGAGGTTCAGAGGCTCTCACATTGGATGCCAGATATGGTGCGCGCTGGGTGCCCTGGTGTGGGGTGCGTGGGCACCTCGGGGTCCCCGCGCACACCTGGAGAGTCGCGGCACAGGTCCCGCAGGCTTCTCTGGCGTGCCACGGCTCTGCGTCTCCTGGAAGTGGCGGCGGGTGCTGTCCACCACTTTGGTGCTGAAAGTTCCTCTGCTGCTGAGGTTTACTCAGCCGTGTCCCGTCCTGATTTCACCCGTGTACTTTCCTCAATATGCGGGGTCCACTGGCCACTGGACCACAAGGGAAAGTACGAGGGCGGCTAAAGCTAAAGTTCCACAAGTCGGTGACGGAGGAATGCTGCCTTCAGCGAGGCTATATCACTGGTAGTAAGATGCGGGACTCTGCTTAGTCCGTGTAACTGCTTTTATTAAGTGTTCAGCTCCTAGCTTCTAGTGATCCAGCTCTCTATTATTGAGATAAGACTGGGATATTTATACCATGGGGGTAATGGTAAAAGCTTTGGCTGATAGATACTTTGTGAGACATTCTATTTGCATATGGAAGTGGGTTTCTGCCATGCTGTCAGACAGCTGACTGCCTGAAAAATCACACAGGAAAGCATGGTATTCCTAGAGCCAGAGGCCATGTTTATGTTAGGGCATTTGTGGTGGGCACTTCAAAAGGAGAGTTAGGAAAAATGCCAGGAAGACACCCTGCTATGAAAGGAGTCTCAGCACATGGGTCCAAGCTCGTGAGCTATCCGGATATGAAGAGACTTCTACTTCACATAACAGAGGTCCCCAACACCAGTCACCAATGCAACCCACTTCCATACTGTCACCCTTATAGAGCAGACAGCCTTGTCACAAGCCCCCCCCCCACTTAAAATGGGATTTCTGGGGTCATTGCCACTCTCACCTCAGCCATCATCCTTGCATTAGGTTCGTCCACCACTGCTGCAGTAGCTATCACCCAATCCTCCACTACTGTGGAGACACTCTGTTGGGAACCCCTGTTGTGTAAAGTCGCAGTCTCTCCATGTCTGGACAGCCCATGGGCTTGGCTTCATATGCAGAGACTCCTTTTATCAGCAGGGTGCCTTCCCGGCATCTTCCTGACTCATCTTTTGAAGTAGCCATGGCCTCCGGCTCTGGAACTGCCAGCTTTTCCTGTGTGATTTTCAGGCAGTCTGACAGCCTGGCAGGAGCCCACTTCCATATGTAAATAGGGCATCCCACAAAGTACCTATCAGCTAAGGCTTTTACCACTACCCCCACAGTATAAAGTATCCTGGTTTTCCCTCAATAATCAGAGCTGGATCACTAAGACTTGGAGCTGAGCTAAGTCACTGAATAAAGGGGCTGTATCACTGACTGAGCTGAGTTCTGTGTGTGATCCTGCCTCTCCAGAGAGAGCTGTCTCTTCGTAAACCGCGACTCACGGAAATCCAGCTTTCGCCATCCTGCACCTCTCCTCGTGACCCGGCAGCTGACAGGTCCTGAACTTAGAAAGAGAGTGCACGGTGGATTGGGACGGAACCCGACCGGGCCAGCCCCGGTAGCAGAGAGCCTCAACAACATGGAGAAGCAGGGACCCGCCTGCGATGGAGAGCCAGGGACCCAAACGGCAGACTCGGTGCGGGACCCGCCGCACCCCAGGTGCGCGCAGGAGACCGGTGCCACGCCCAACAGCTGGCACTCCAAGATCCCTGCACCCCCATAACACTCAACGAGGCTGTGTCCAAAACTTCCTCTACCTTTCACACTCAGTCCCTTATCAATCAGCATCTTCACTAGGCAATTAATGTTACAACAACAAATTGATCTCTTAAGTGAAGAGCTGGCAATTACCAAAGACATGGCTCTGCTAGCTTGTGACCT
>NW_008357033.1:189304-194641 GCF_000622305.1 Nannospalax galili | reverse complement strand
TAATTCAGGGTTCTTAGAGAAAATCTGGTCTAATCTAAAAGCACTGTTTGACCTGTCTTGGATCACCACTTACCTACTCCTGACAGGCATAATTATTCTTCTCTTTCTACTTGTTAAATGCCTGTTCTTCGTTCCTGCAGTCAGAAAAAATTCAATCACTCGGTGTATCAGGCCCTCAGAGCCCAACCTGCCCTATGCAGCCTGGCAAACTTGGCTTGAACAAATGTACGAGGTCTCCTACAGATAATTCCCCACCTCGACTGATCCCCCGGCACGATAAGTGAAGGACTCCGCTGACTGTTGAATCAGATTACGGAAAAAGACTTGTGGGTCATGGGGGGAACAACATTTAAGGGCCTTAAAGGCCAAGTCAGAAACTTGTTGAAAATAGGCATGGAGGCCAATAGTAGACTGGAAGATGGGGTCAGTATATTGTCTGCTGCCTACAGGCTCTCGTTGGACAGTGATTTTTAAAGAAAAAGGGTGGAAATGTAGCAGGAGGCCTCCAAAGATGGTGTGGACCCAGAGCCCTGGGATTCAGCAAGAATTCACTTCACTTCTTGGTCTGCAAATAGCCTGCCAAAAGGAGCCCATGCCTCTGTACCCTGCTCACGAGCCCAGTGACTGCTGACAGACTGTGTGTCGTGGACCAATCAGAAAATGATATGCTGACTAAAGGGTCTTGGAGTGCAGAAAAGGGAACTATAAGGCCTGCCCCCTCCTGCATTAAAGGAGCCTGCAGCACCTCACCTAGTGCTTGCTTCTACCTGACTCCTGGGGTCTGTGTGTTGACTCCGTGCCTCTTGCACCCCCAATCAGCAGGGGACCTGATCAAGGTCAGGGTCTTCACAGCTGGCCTGAGAACTGCAACATTGGTTAACTGTTCCTTTGATAAGAATGAAGTGACCTTCCTTATCCCTTCTCATTAATTTTGCTTTGAAGTCTATTTTGTCAGATATTAGAATTGCAACCCTTGATTGTTTCTTAGTGCCATTTTCTTGGAATATTCTTTTCCATACTTTTACCTTAAGGTAGTGTCTGTCCTTGAAGGTGAGATGGGTTTCTTGCAGACAGCAAATAGATGGATTTTCTTTCTTAATCCATTCACTTAGCCTGTCTTTTGACTGGAGAGTTCAGACCATTGATACTTAAGGTTATTATTGAAAAATGTGTATTGGTTGCCATTATTTTGATTGCTGTTTGTGTTCTCTAATTTTGTGTTTTCTTTATTTTACTTTTATTTATTATTTTTTTTTATTGCCCCTGGGGTATAGTTATTTCTCTCTCTGCTCTCTGTATTGCTCTCTGTATTCTTTGAAAGGCTGGTTTTGTGGACATGTATTCTTTCAGGCTTTTCATGTCATGGAAGATTTTTCTTTCCCTCTCAACTATAATAGACATTTTTGCTGGGTAAAGTATTCTGGGCTGGCATCTATTGTCATGTAGAACTGGAAATACCTGGGTCCAGGCTATTCTGGCTTTCCTAGTTTACATTGATAAGTCAGCTGTAATTCTGATGGACTTTCCTTTTTATGTGACTTGTTTTTATTTTTCTGCTTTCAGTATTCTCTCTTTGTTCTGTACATTTAGTGTTTTTACTATGGTATATCGTGGGCAGTTTCTTTTATGATAGTGTCTATTTGGTGTTCTATGTGCTTCCTGTATTTGTATGGGGATGCCTTTCCTTAATTTTGGGAAATTGTCTTCTACAATCCTATTTAAGATCCGGTCAAATTCTTCTGAAATTCTTTTCCTTCCTCTATTCCTATGATCCATTGATTTGGTCTTTTCAAGGTGTCCCACATCTCTTCCATATTCCATTCCTGGGTTTTTTAATTTTTTCCACAATTTTTGTTTGAATGCTCCAATTCTTCAACTTTATCCTTCAGTGTTGATATTGTTTTCCACTTCATTCATTCTAGAGGTGAGACTTTCCCCTGTTGTTTCAAGTTGGCTTACTGAGATTTGCACTCCTTCTTCATTTCTACTTGAATTTTCTTCAATGTTTCTATCTCTTTGGTGAATTCATTAAGAAGTTTATCCCTAACTTCTTGTTGTTTTTTGTTTGTTCGTGTGTTCTTTAAATTCATTGAAGTCCTTGATCATGTTTACGATTGTTCTTTTAAATTCACTGTCCTGGGTTATCTCCAGGGGATTTCTCCTTGTAGAACTCCTGAACACAATCGGTGGGTTTGTTGGGGACATAGTGTTTTGGATTTCCATTTTATTATTCTATCATTGTCATTTTGACATGTGAATTTCTTTTGTTCTTTATGATTCTGATATGAGAATTAAGTTGAAGTATGCTTGTTTGTATTATTGGGGTGCCTAGATCCTTTCTTTATTGGTTATGTGAAGCTGGTTGTTCAGGGTTCAGGTTCTCTCACGTTTAATGTGGAGGGAACTGTTGGCTTCAGATCAGCTATTCAGGAGTACCCACAGAAGCCTAATTCAGGTTCCAGTCAGGTACACTCAGGCTTCCTTCACCACATGGAAGCAAGATCTGGAAGCTCTCATGCAGTCCCCTGTGTTCTCAGGTCCTCTGCCAGAAGGAGGCCAGAGGAAGGCCAAAACTCGGCACTCTCTGGTGGGTTGCTGAGATCAGAGCTGCTACAATGGCTGTTGAAACCCACCCTCTCAGGCTGTCTGCTAGGATCTCCACATGGTTATTTTTAACTAACTAATAATGCAAAAGAAATGAAGGGAAATAAAATTATTTACACATCATCTGAATTCAGTTTTATGACTTAAAATCTGTCTGATATCTTTTTGTGAGAATTTCCTTAAACTTCCCACTTAGAGATCATCTGCTTATGAAGCATGTGTTTCCAAAGTATCTCTTGTTTTTCAATTATTTCTTCTGAGGATAAGACTTATTTTTATCAAAATGGGATACGGTTGAATATGAAATTATGTGTCAGAGTGGACTTACACATATTATTCAAAAATCCTGACATGAAACTCAATCCTAAAGTCAGGTTTCTTCTGTTATCTTTCCTTCTATATACTCCTGAGTTTCAACAATTCCATAAAACAAGAGTAAAGTGTTGGCATGGAGGATTTTATGGGTATTCAAAGTGAGCAATCATACTCAGGGTGAGCAATCATACTCCCCACTTTTTTTTATAATGCTCTGATGCTATCATATTAAAATTTTCATTAATTTCATCTCTGCCTTTTAATTGCCTACTATCATATATCAATTCTGCTCTTTCGAAAACTGAAATGTGGGCCGGGCACAGTGACACATGCCTTTAATCCCAGCACTTGGGAGGCAGAGGTAGGCATATCTTTGTGAGTTCAAGGCCCTCCTGGTCTACATAGTGATTTCCAGGACAGCTGGGGCCAAAAGCAGACCCCGTCTCAAAAAAGAAAAAAAAACTGAAATGTACAGAAAATGTCACAAGACAGTCATACATCTCTAAAGCAAAGACACTTGACTAACAACCTTTAACTCCAACTCTGACTGCCTAAGAAGATGTTTGCTGGAAGGAGTGAGTTTCAGGCCATGCATGAGAGCTACTTAAAGGAGGAGATGAAAATTCATGATACAAAAGGGGAGAACTAAGTATAAGTGAATTTGGGGAACCTGAGAAAATAGAGATGCATGACTGTAAATAAAGTATGAAGAAAGATCAGAATCCGGACACCTATATCATACCCCCCCCAAGGCTCCAGAATTGTGCAGAAGAAGAGTCAAAAGGCAGGGAGGGATGGAGAGATGGCTCAGTGGTTAAGAGCCCTGACTGCTCATGCAGAGGACCAGGGTTTGATTCCCAGCACCCACATGGTGTCTACAAACAATCCTTAACTTCAGTTCCAGGGGAATCCAGTGCCCTCATCTAACCTCTGTGGCATTGCATGACACAGGTACACTCACATACATGAAGGCAATATACTCATACACAGAAAAATAAAAACAATAAACATATTTTTTAAAAAGGATACTAAGATGAAGAGGCAGTAGATGATTACAAAGAAATAGTGTTTTCCAGACACATCAGGGAAATTTCACATCTAAACTCATAGTAATTGTGTCAACATGCCCAAAAGCTGTATATGTTCAAACCATACAAAAATCGCAGCATGGAGGTGGGCGGTGGGCACAGGGACCCACCTACGGATGAAGAGTTGCTCTCAATTAATAAATGCTGATTAGGGAAAGTCAGCTTTCTTTAAGTGTGTGATCCCTGGTAGGTGGGGCCAGGCACAGACCCACTGTCAAGTCTATTTGGGGAAAATAATTAGGACTCAATGGCTTAAAAAAAATGTTGAAAGGAATAGGGAGGTGGACATCAGTCTGAAAGTTAATAGGAGAGGATTTGAATATAACCAAAACTCATTGTATAAAACTCAGAAGAATTAATAATTTTTTAAGTGCTTTGAGTGGTGGCATGCCTTGAATCCCAGCAGAGGCAGGCAGATCTTTATGAGATAACCACCAGTCAGGTCTATATAGCAAGTTGCAGTCAGCTAGTGCTACAGGGAGATCTTGTCTCAAAAACACAATACAACAATAAAAAACAAGAAAAGAAAAAAAAAATGTGGAGTTACCGTGAGAAATACAATTTTATGAGAAAAGGGAACATTTAAGCAGGTATTTGGAAAAACTGTCACAGTGCTGTCCGATGTGCTTTTTCTTTGTTATTACTTCCAAGGCCCCTTATATGAAACCACATTACTTTTTAAGTCCTTATGAATTCACTTATGAATTTCCTTTCCGATGCAACATTTTATGTTAAGGTGACCTGCCATATTAGATTAAAAAAATACAAAATAGACAGCAGGATTCTAGAATATGTATGGCAGAACCAACACCTGGACATCAGAAGCCATCAACTTGACAAGACAGAAAAGTTAAACCTTCAAAGGGTCTGATATTGAATTGTCCCAAGAGTGGTAGAATCCCTTAAACTTATGGAAATTTAGAATTATTCCAGTGAGAAAAACAGATAAAGAAGAGAAACGCTGAAGATAGTCCAATAGAGTTTGGAAGATATCTCTGTCCTTGAATACATCAAGCAAACTGACGTAAATAAAAACCAGAAAGGACTCGGTTTAAATTGAATCATGGATCTTTCACTTTCTAGCTATTATTTGATATCTCTTTAGACTTTGGGTCATGACTGGTAGATGAATAGCCTTCATATTTGTTGAAAAGTTACAGATGCATTAAATATATAATAAATGATTTAGAATAGTATCTAAAATAACTAAACTCATGTTAATTATAATTCTTATATTTGGAAAATATTGAAGTCAAAATTTTTTCAGAATTTGAATTTTGTTATTTTATAAAATTAGTTATTTTATAAAATTATAAAACATCTACCAGCA
>NW_008357033.1:168048-189244 GCF_000622305.1 Nannospalax galili | reverse complement strand
ATTTTATATTATTTTCAATAAAGATTATAGTCTTTCATCAGATAATATCTGTTATTACTGCCAAGTAAGTGTAAAAACAAAAATAAAAAGCTGTTTCATTCAAATTTTCTTTTTAAATTCCTGTTCCATTGGTTACCAACTAGAAATATTGGACCTGAACTTGGATAGTTAATTTCAGTACCATTCGGATGACATGTTGATACATTTGACCACATGTTTCCTAGCCTCTATTTTATTCATAGGAGTACCATATTGAAAAGGAAATGGTCCTTAAGGATGATAAGGCTAAGTTAATATTGATACTGTGTAATATTAATAGAAGATCTTTAAAAACAATGTAAATACACATAACCAGTGGAAAAAAATTTAGTGCTAAGAGTGTTAATGATATTTTCTATGTAATTTAACTAATATGAACATGTGAAACATGAGGTCAAAATGTGGAAATTGCTGGATATTTGGATTAGAGGCAATATGTATGTCATATTTGTATTTTGGATATATTTTAGATTTCCTAAAATAAAGGCTATTAATTGTAGTTTAAAAATAATATGTTGACCTTAATACATAATGAATGCGTTAGGGAACTGGGAAAGAAGGATGCATGTGTGTATATGCAAAACTTTTCAGTCTGGACAAAACAACACAAAGTAGGTATACTGAAAACTCCTCAAGTAAATCTGATAAATACTGAATGCCCAACTTGTCATTTAAGGAGCATCATATGTGGTGCATTGAATATCTCCTTAGATCATTTGTCATTCCTCCCATTGGGAGTTGGAGTCAATTTCATCTTCACTGATGTGACTAACTTCTCACTACCCAGTCATACTTCTCAGTGTTTGTTAAATTAAGAAGCCCAATAGCTTCTCTCCTGGCTTTTCTGTGTGTCTCCTTTAGCAGCATCCCCTAGGTTTACTGGAAATAATCAATGCAGAAAGATACCCTTTGTTCATGAAAAGATCCAAAGAAGAGCACTAAGCAATGATCAGCTATTTGCATTCTGTCACACATTGAGTTATCTGAAACATTTCAGCCAATTAAGCTTTCAGATTATGGTAGACTCAGGAAATTTCCAGATGTCTGACCCCTCGAAGTTTAAGACAACAAAGTAGTTACTTCAATCTACTGATTTTTTAAAGATTTATTATGTATCTAGAAATTACTATGGCACAATATTTTGTAACTTAGAGCAGGTACAAAATCCTCATTAAGTTCTTTATAAAAGCACAGTTACTCAACTCTAACAGTTCCTATGTCTAACAAAAACAGGGCCAATTTCATGTTGAAATTACCAGGAGGAGTTTTTCCTAGAAAGAGTCTGAGAACATCCCGAAACAAATTTATCAATCAAACTGTTTAGAAGGAAACCATGGATGTATATGATTAAAAATACGTTGAAATCACTAAAGAAATTTTTCTCCATCAGCATGGTTGGGGTTTCATAATTCATATAGAAGCACATGTCAAGACAGTTTACTTCTCTCTATCCAAACATCTTAGAATCATACATGCGAGAACTGGGAGTAACAAAATCTGAGATCACGGTCTTCATAGACCTCTAAACTTCTATATCAGCATTTATTTTAAAGCCATACTTCAACTATATACAACCATAGGGCTACATAATTAAATATGTGTTGAAATCCCTAAGGAAATTTCTCCCCATAGGTATGTTTGACGTTTCATAAGTCAACAGGCAGGCATATCATTCTTTCACTCTGAGCTACTAAAGAGTTACTCTAGGAAATCTTATAGATGCAACACAGCATGATTTCCATCCAGGTTGTTTATTAATTGCTATCCAACTTCATAATTTTAGTTGTAGTGGAAAATTGAATTGTATCTTTCTCTTTTTAGTTGGATTTGGTGTGTTTCATTGTTAAAATTAAAGAATGACATGCTTGATTAAAATCAACTATAAAAGAATCAGTAATGTACTGATCTGTGCAATCATTACTTTTTATAAAGCCTATTACAATGTAATTTCTGAACTAAACAGAGAGGGTGGAAACAAAAAGCTAACTTCCTGTTTGAATGAGGATATATTCAATTCCCAACTTCTAGGGTGCTTACACACCATAGTGATAAGCATGTAATCTCTTTATCTACTTCTAACAAGCAGAATTTTCTATTTCATTTGTAAGAATGATTCTCTTGGGTGCCACAGACAAAGGTAAGAACCAGGAATTGAAGAGAA
The DNA here is from genome assembly GCF_000622305.1 of Nannospalax galili. Lineage (NCBI taxonomy): Eukaryota > Metazoa > Chordata > Mammalia > Rodentia > Spalacidae > Nannospalax > Nannospalax galili. The sequence continues at coordinate 187,044 of NW_008357033.1, read as the reverse complement.
GCTATTGCAAACACTGACTGAAAATGTCAGAGTGGATGGTTGTTCTGAGCTAGAATACCTACAGGGTTACTGTCCATTACCTTTTGGGAAGATCACCTTGAGTTCCCCTTTGCTTTTTAGGATGTACATATTGTCTCAGATCAGGCTGTGATAAAAAAACAGATGTCAAGACAGATTGCTTCTTTCTAACTTCCCAAGAATCTTAGAATCATAAAATGTGAGAACTGGGAGTAACTGAGTTTCTAAGTTTGTGGTCTTTGTAGGTCTCCAAACTTCTAAATTGACATTTACTTTAAAAATTCCTTTCAACTATATTCGAAGCAAAAAAACAAACACCACATACATTAAAGATTCATAATTATTATGTTAAAAACCATGGATCAGAGCAGAGCAGATTTTTATTAAATAGCATATATAGATTGCAATTATGCACAATGCATATTTATTTAAAGGCTTGAAAACTCAAAGAATGAGATGAAATTGCATATCTCTTATAATGACAAAAATCTAAAGCAGGGACATCAAATGTTGGCAAGGATATGAAATAATAGTAATTTTCAATTCTTTGCAGGCAAGAATGCAAAATGATACTGACACTTTGGAATTTCTAAAACTACATATATTCTTGTCATATGAACCAGAATTCATAATCCTTAATATTGATCCAAAGTACTCTAAAACATAAAAAGAACCAGCACACAGATGAGAAAGTAGTAACTTTAGTCATAATTTCAAAAAAGCCCCACCTTGGAATCCATCAAAATTTCCTTTGGATAAATAAAATGTGGTACACCTGGGCAGTTGAATATAACTCCATGTCAATATGAAATGAGATACTGTCATAAAGTAACATTTAGATTTCACTAAGTGAAGAAGAGCTGATAAGAGAAGACTGCATACTCATGATTACTACTGCAGAATATTCTGGAGAAGACAAAACTGCTACTGAGATCGGAGACGATATTAGTGGTTGCCAGGGGAGACAGGATGAAAAGCAGAATTTGGGGACACTGAAATGGTTCTGCTTGAGAGCTTACTGAATACACCCATTCGATGCTCCTCTAAAGCCACGGGGTTTTAACACTGGTTTTGGTTTCTCTGTTGCTGTGATAAAACATGACCAAATGCAAACTGGGGAAGTAAAGAGTTTATTTGACTTTCATACATGTATATAAGGTGTTTTGATCAAATCCATGCCTGATCCCTCCCCTCCAACATTCACCCTTCTGAAGAGGTAGCCCTAAAAGCTTTTAAGGATTAGACACATAACCAGCCTATGTATCTCTGACCCAACCATCAACTCCGGGGAAGGGGGCGGGGGGAGACACCAGAAACATTCAATCACCAATGGCAAATGAATTAATCGACTGTGCCAAGATGGTGAAACCCCATAAAAGACTAAACGACAGGGTTTCAAGAACTGTTAGCCTGTAAAATCACTGGGGTTCTGGGAAGGTGGCTCACTGGGAGGGGCTTGGGAACCAGCCTATGTATCTCTTCCACTTTGCTGCTAGTGAGTTTTGTTCTTTATAATAAACTGGTAACAGTAAATAAGGTACTTTTCTGAGTTTTGCAAAAAAAAATTGACTTAAACTTTCATGCTGCAGTTCATCATTCAGTAAAGCCAGGCCAGGAGCCTGGAGGTACAAACTGAAGCAAGACACTCAAAGGAATGTTGCAGGCGGGCTTGCTCTCTGCCTCTTGTTCAGCTAATTTTCTTAAACCACCCAGGCACACCTGCCTAAGGATGACACCACCCTCAGTGGGATGACCCTTCTATATCAATTATTAATCAAGAAAACATCTCAGAGATATGCCCATAGGCCAATGCGATGGAGAGAATTCTTCAATTGAAGTTTCCTCTTAGCAAGTGACTCTAATTTGCATCAAGTGACAAAAGGTAATGATCACAAACCCAAGAGCATGCGCTCATGTAAATTATGAGCTGCAAGTGAAAATAAGGTGGACTTGTGGACAATGACTATTTTATTCCTCTACTGTAGGATATTGGACAATGAGTGAGGTTGTGCATAAGGCAAGGTTGAAGATATACGAGAAACTAGAAGTACTCTAAAAAATAAAGTGTACTAATAAAAAGCAAACCAGTAGGCAGAAATCAGTAATCTACACTTGCAAGGTGATTTGTCTTAAGTAGATAATTGGAATTAGACATTTGCATTTTGTAGTTCTTCGTGTTTGCTAGATGCAGTCAGATCTTTAAACGGCTTTTCTCTTCTGTCCAGAGATCACATCAAATACCAGATTTTGGAGAAGTTGCTTCTAAATACCCAAAGTAGATTAGGTACATCACATTTTTAACACACATGTAGTCATTACAATGTCACCTGACTTTAGAAATCATGATGGGCATTTAAGATCTTTGGACACAAGGCATCATTGATTTCAGGAGTTTGCACTCAATTTTCTTGATTTTTCCCATATTTTAATTATTTCTTCTTCCTGCTTCTTTTGAGTTTAACTTGCTATCTTTCCATTAACTCATATTGGAAGCTTCAAGACATAACTTTTGATTACTAATTTGAGACTTTTCATTCCTGTCATAACAGAAGGTTTTAGCTACATTCACTAAATTCTGAAGGTATTTATTTTGATTTTCATGGATTTTAAAATATGTTTTAAAATTTTCCTTCACCTCAGAAATACGTTATAAAATTGCATAATATTTAAAAATTTCCAGCTATATTTGATTTACTGATTTCCAATTTGATTTCACTGTGGCCTAAGAATATATATTATAGCAGCTTCTTTTTCAACTCTGCTAAGATGATTATGCGCCTGAATATGCCTACCTTGGAAAATGTTCCATGTCAACCTGAGAAAAAAACCTTGTTGTTGCCTGGACTATTTTATAATCCAAATTGTTTATGGCAACCTGTTTTGATTATCCAGTCATGACCCATTCTTTCTGGTTTTCTATTTGCTCTGTCATATTCCTACATAAGAATGCAAACATACCACACTCTAACTGTGGGTTTATTCCATACTCCTTTCAGTTTCGCTGGTTTCATGTCCTGCAACTTGAAAGTCTGTTTCCAGCCTTGAGTGCACATATCTACTAAATAAAATTGGGCATCTTCGAGAACTGACTGTCTCCTCTTTTAATCTTTACTACTATGCATTATACTAAGTATACTTAGATCTTAACATTACTATTTTGAATTTTTTGACTAGTCTTTGCTTAGTGTATCTTCTTCCCTTTTACACATATCATTAAATTTAATAGGTTCCTATAAGAACAGAGTTGGATTTTTCCATTTTATCCAATTTTTAGTCTGATTACATAATGCTATATTGTGTCATATGTAGTGTAAGGATCTTATCACAATATATTCTGAGTTCACATTTCCCATACTTTGTAGTGTTCTTGCCTTAAATTTTACTTGCACATATGTTAAACACACTTACTATGTTTTTTTATTTAGACTGCCAATCATCTCTTAGCATAATTAAATCAAAGAATAAGAAAACATTTCCTTTACCTTCATCTATTTCATTTATAGCTCTGTTCATTTGTTGCATAATGTGTTTCATCTACTATCATATGCCTTCTTTCTAAAATATTCCCTTTGATGTTTATTATAAGTCTGCTTGCAACAAACTATTTGTCCTTTGGTTTTATTTGTTTGTTTGTTTGTTTTTTTCTTTGTGGCAGAATAATTGTCCTGGGCCTTGAGTGTATTGCATTCTGTATTCTTGAAAGATGTTTCCATTGGACCTGAAATTTCATTATTTCATTTTCTTTCAACTTCTTAAATACTTCATTCCATTGTTTTTTGGAATATTTAATTTCTGAAAATAAATTTGCTATCTTCTACATGTTTTGCTATATCTTTTGTTTGGCCTTTTTATCATTCATGCACATTGGCCTACAAGACATTCTTTCTGAGTTTCATTTCAACAGTGTGAAGATGATATGCCTAACTACAGATTGTATCTCTATTTTTGATTGGTGTTCTTTTAGATTTACAATTAGCCTACAATTTGGTCATCCATAACAATGGAAAATTCTCAGTTATGATTTCTTTAATATTCCTCTTGCTCTAAATTATTTCCCTTTTAATTATGCAACTTTATGAGGAGATGGTGAGAGGCTGTCCCACAGCTCTTGGGTGCTCTGTTTCATTTCAATCCATCTTTGTTTTCTTTATGATTCAGCTGCAGTAATTTCCACTGACCGATCTCAACACTAGTTATTTTCCCCCCTCTTTGGACATGTCTGTTCATGTAACTTTTGCAGACACCCTGTTATTACTCTCATATTCCTTTCTGGCATACTCATTTGACTTTTTCTTAGAATTTCCAATTTTTAACTAAAATAACCTTTTGTCAGGATGTTTTCTCCCTTTCCATCTCTAGGTCAGCCATTGATCGATCATCCATGTTGTCTGCTTTTTCTATTAATGACTTTAACTCATTAATAAAAACATTTCAAATGACTTTTCTGTTTCAAATTGATGCCTACATCTTGAGTTCGGGACGATTGATTGGTCTGTGTTTTTGAAGTACGACTGGACTGTTAAATTTATTTATTGCTTCTGTGCATTCAGAGCACTTCCCTGTTACAGGTCAGACTTCAGAGTTCAGCAGAGCGGGTTTTTATCCATAGCAAAAGAGCACAGGTTAAGGTTCAATGTTTTATTCTCTTTCTCATTGTGGGACCTAGTTATGAGGGAAGAATTGCATTCCAATTATTTATGTGACTTGATATATTTCTTCAAAATCTTTTCTACAATGAATCACACCTTAAATTATTATTTTAAATTATATGTGTTTAGGTTTAGATACGTACCAGCAGACTAAGATAAGGTTGACTCTATTTGAAGTTACTCTTTTGATAGCTGTTCTTTAATATGGGACTCTTCATGTGGCATTGTATTGACATACCTCTCCTACAAGCCTCTCTCCCCACCCCACAAGAAAAGAAGCATAGAAGAGTAAATGAAAAATTTACATAAATTTTCCCTTTAAAAAATATTTTACTTATTACTCTCATATTATGTTTATGAGTGTATTGCTTGCATATAGGTAGGTGTACCCGTGTCGCACAATGCCCCAGAGATCAGAAGAGGGCATCAGATCCCTTAGAACTGGAGTTACAGATGGTTGTTTGCCACCATGTGGGTGCTGGAAATTGAACCTAGGTCTTCTGCAAGAGCTCTCAGTGCTTTTAACTGCTAAGCCACCTCTCCAAACCCCACTGTTTCCCTTTTTAAAGTTGATGTTTTACTACTAAATAATTTAGTTGAAGAATAATAAATTACATAGAAAATTTAAAAAAGAAGAGGTCTGTTGTGGAATGTTGCTATATGCAAAAGGTCATTAAGAAATGATGAGGTGAGGCCACACCCAAATGATACCTTATCACTTGTCCAGGTTTCATCAGGTACAAATTTCATCAAGATTAGTGTTTCATGAAATGTGTTGCAGAAAAAAAGCAGTGAAATGGACAGAACATAAAGATATGCCCTGCATAACTATCAATAAAAACTAAATAAACTGTGGTCAACAAGACTACATATCCTATGGATTATATACCAGAATAAGAATCTCAGAAGCAATTTACACTTGAAGGATCAAGCATTTTGATTGACCACTTAATACAGAGAGATAAGAAATCTAAAAAAATAATAATAATGTATATGCCATGTAACCCCATAGGCTAACATTTTTGTCTCTGTTGTCTTCAGGCATCTGTCCCCCCAATTATCTGTTGATTGATTACCTCAAGACCTCAGCTCAGTGATAGATTGAAAAACAGTTAGGAACTTGAACTAATTCTCACATTTTCTTGTTTCACAATTGGAATAGCATTAATTCCTTTCTCTATTATAGTAGGTATTATGTGAAAAATAAGGAAATCAAGAAGATATACTCTCTCCTAAGTTGAATACATAAAAACAGGGAAACAAGACATAATCAAAGTACAAATACCATGAATTTGGACTTGGGACTACCTAAAGAGATGACCTAGGGTTAAAGAGTGTCATGATGTATTACTTATTTTACTTCTGTTACTGGAATAAAACACCATGACTAGGGCAGCTCAGCAGTTCAGAACATGAGCAGCTCTTGCAGAGGACCCAAGTTTGATTCTCAGCATCCACATGGTGGCTAACAACTATTTATAACTCCAGTTCCAGGGAAATCCAACACCCTCTTCTGACTCTGTGGGCATTGCATGACATGGGTACACTCACATGCAGGCAATGCACTCATACACTTATAAATTAAAATAGTAAATAAATAAAATATTTTTTAAAACCCCAATGACCAAAAACAACCTAAGGAAGAAAGAGTTTATTTTTGTATGTAGTCCCAGAGGGAAAATCCATAATGTAAGGGGGGGAGGAGGCATGACAGGAGATCAAAGCAGGAGGCTGCCTGATCACTTCCTGCACACATGGAAACACCGAGAGCAAATTTGAAGTACAGTTAGGGTGCACCCCTTGACGATTCCATAAAACCCCTAAACTGCACACCCCCACAGAAGACCATGTGTTCAAATAAATGAGCCTATGGGGGACACTTCTGATTCAAACTACCACACAACACATTTGGCCCAGTTCTCAAACAATTCAGGATTACATCATTATCATTGTAAAGAAGCTCTAGGTCAAGGTAATGGAAGCCTGAGGTGAAAGGATTTAGAGTAAGAATGTAGTTGTAACTAGGCTATAAAACCAGCAAAAAGGTACAGATGAAGCAAGGCCATGAAAGGTACAGGGAATATTTTATGAACAACTTCAATCACCTGGCTAAACAGTTAGTATTCAGCAAGTTTTTGTTGTTGTTGTTGTTGTTGTTAGATTGCTTGCTAGTAACCTGTTTCAAGATAGAGTTATACTGTGTAGCTCAAGCTGGCCTCAAACCCACTGTCTTCTTGCCTCTGCCTCCTGATAGCATTACAGGTGTGCAATGCCACACTCAGCTCAGCTTGGATTCATGATTCCAGATTTAAATGTTCTTGTAGGCATTAGTAGACCTTGTTACTTTCTGTGCCTCCTTTTCCCTTCATTTTCCAATGGAAGATTCAATAAAGAATGAGAAAACCATATGTGTTTCCAAGAGTACCAATATGACCACTACTGAGGATGTGGAGGATGCTCATTGATGCCATTTCCATGTAGCTTTACCACATTCAAATTCTTCATTAAGTAGACATATGTGGAGTGGAACATTGAACTACTAAAATCTATATTGTAGGTTAATCTATTATAGCATTTACAGGGTCTTCTCATCCTCAACATAATGAGGAATCATAACTGCCATTAATATAACTAACTCAATAATCAGCTCATTATCATGAAATAATAGAGGAGAAGAGGAGGGAATTTAGTAACTGTTCTATCATATTTCAAATTCTACATTTCTAGTTAATTTGAAGTTCTATCAGAATATCTCAGTAACTCAGTAGCTTAGGGGACATTATAACTACTATTGAAATGAATATTGAGGATTGGACATTTAAGATGTTTTTGCAAAATCACACATTAGGATATGAGATGATGATATAATTAGCTTGATTGTGGTGATTACTTCACAGTGTATACATATTTCAAATCCTCAAAATGTACACCTTAAATAAACAAACATTTTATCAATTATACCGTAATCAAGCTGGAAAAATACAAATAAGCCTGGAACTTTAAAAAACCTTCATGAGACTGTTGTAAAATTTTATTGCATACTTCTCAGTCCTCAACATCCAATTTTCTGTTTCTTCTTCTGCCTCTTGTTGGGGAAGAAAGCAGGTCTTTGAGACCTGACACATCAAAATGGCATTTTTGACAGTTATGAGGTATAAGAAAACTTCCTTCACTGTAGACAAGCAGAGAGGTGTGTTGGTGATGGTGGTGTACAGCTCTGATGCCAGCAGTCAGAAGGCTGAGGCAGAAGATTCATGAATTCATGCTCAGCCAAGGCTAAGTAGCAAGACCCTGTTGAAAGGACAGAAAGAGGAAGGAAGGGAGAGAGAGAGGGAGGAAGGACTGGAGGGAGGGAGGAAGGGGAAGGGGAGAGGAAGGAAGAACAGGAGGAAGAAGATGAGGAGTGACTAAAATTTGAGAAGTCATCACTGCCCACTTCTTTTGGGGGATACAAATTGCCAACAATTTCCTTCTGTGTGCCTTAAATTTTAACAGATGGTAGTATAGACAAATGAAAACCTAGACCACCCCACCACACACACACACACACACATACATCCATCATAACTTTTTCATTTTGTTTTGTTCTGTATTTGAGACAAACTTTCTCTGTATCTTCCAAACATAACTCACTATCTTCCTACCTCAGACTCCCAAGTGCAGGAATTATAGGTCTGTACCACCACACACAGAAATCTTCACTCTTCTGACCAGTTTTCCATTGTAGGATGTAATTTTGACTGAAATTTAATAAGTGATCTCAGCAATATGAAGGTTTCCATGGTAATGTGGGATGGAGAAGACAGTCAAATTAAGGTGGCAATATTCATGTCTAGTCATTAAAAAGCCCAGTCAGCAAAACTATAAACCTTGTTACCCAAGTATGAGAATATTAAAGGATAAATTATGCCAGAAGAAAATATCTATTGGTGTTAAATTCTGCACAAATACACAGGCTTTTCTTTGAGACAATCTCATGAATCCCAGGCTGGTCTTTTGCTATCCCTGCCTCTAGTTACCAAATGCTGGGATTACAAACCATGGGATAACACCAGGCCATGTTTCTGTATGGTTAGTATGATACATACTTTTTAAAATATATGTGTATATATATATATATGTGTGTGTGTGTGTGTGTGTGTGTGTGTATTTATAAGAAATGTGTCATTAGAGCTTTCACATATTCAATAAGCTTCCAGAGCAAAGATACATCTCTTTCAAAAGTGGCTATAAAATTTTTAGGTTCACCATTGAATTAATACAGTTATACAATATTGAACTCAGTATAAGCCTTGTAAGACATAAAATTGAATGAGTTTTTAAACTTTACAAAAGCTCTCCATTTCATTTTAGAATATATTTATACTGTTTCTTACAGAAAGACTCATTGTTTTTGCTAATAACACTGAGACATTGGTGCATGTGTCTCTCATCTGTATGTATCGGATTATTACTAGTCATAATTGGTTGGATTTGGATCCTTGGCACCTATGTATGTCTATAAAATCATCAGGTAGATTTCAATGGTAATGTTTATCATTTCTACTAATTAACATGATGTAAATTTTTATGCTTCCTCCTCAAATATAATTCAGTTTTTTTAATTTGTTAATTTTTTTGTGTGTATATCACACAGAACATCCCAAACCATCTTATTCAACTATACACCCATTTCCCAGATGTCACCCTCCCATAGCCTCCATCCCCCGACAAGAGCCCTTATACTCTGTTAGTCTTGTTACTGTCTGCTGTGTTGTCAGCACCCCAGCCATTCCCCAGTACTTGTCCTTCTGGGGAATCTAGTCAGCCTATCTAGAGGTCTTTGTTTTAGGAAGGTCAGCTGTTTCTTATCTAGCAGCAATTGGTTGTCCATATTCCTTTAGATAAGATTGGGATCTGCTGTTCATTTTCCCAGTTCTATGCTGGGTTGCTATCTGGGAGTCCCTTGGGCCACCCTGGACAAAACTCAAAAGAAGGTATCTCCTATCTGGCATTGTTGCTTGTTATATAGCCTTTAGCTATGCACATGGACTCTTAAAAAATTATATTGGCCCCTTTAATCTTTGGTTATACTTTCCTTTTAGGTGTTTAAGGCCATATAGTTGGCCCAGATAAACCAATTTATTTTTACTCTTAAGGTTGTTTGAGGATCTGTTCCTCAGGGATGACATGAGCTTGGGAGGAGCCCCTGGCTCCTTTCTTTTACCATTTCTGCCTATGTGAAGATAAGTCAAAGGTCCTGCTCAACCATGGATGGCTTTGCTTGGAATCATGGAGGAAATATTCCCTCTGTGTTGACACTCCTCTTCGTAGACTGGACACTGGTTCAAGTCCATTCTGTGAGGTCTCCTTGGCCTCCTTGATCAAGAGGACAGGTGACCCACCAATATTATAGGACATTTTGAGAGATGTTCATAGTCCCCTGAAACTAGTCTACCTAAGAGTGCAAGGACCAAAACTGTCCTTTATGTCCCTCTGACCAAATTAATATAGGCCTCAAAATATGTCTGTTAAACATCCAAGAAGATTAGTTCCACCAGTCTGGTACTTTTAATTACTGTGTGCCATGTAGATAAATCTTTGGCAAAGACCAATTGTTCTCAGATAAATCTTGCACAGACATATATTTCTTGATCTGCTGTGTAAAATTTGTCAGTAGGTTGTTGAACTAATATGCTCCCTCTGGTTTTTAAAACTAGCTAGGCATTATACATCTCTCGCATTGTCTAACCCCTCCATCATGGTTTCCCTAATTAAGGTGCCCCCATTTTTCCCCTTTCTCCCCTACTAATACCCTTCTCCTATGGTCCTACCTCTTTTGAGCTCCTTCTTTCCCTTTATCCCCTAGATTCCTTATATACCCTTTCCTCCCCCCTCCCTTAAACTAACGCAATTTTTATCCATATCTCCCCTGTCACTTAAAATAACCAAATTTTTATCCAAATCTCACGGTTTCCTACTGTTCTTCTCTTTCACGTTCTTTCTTTTCCTTTACCTCCCTGGTTCCCTTCCATTATTCCGGTTCCTGTAGTTATATCCGGATATGTACTCAATTATCAGGATTTCGTTCTAGGATCCACACATGAGGGAGAACATACATCGATTTTTTTTTTCTGAGTCTGTGTTACTTCACTTAGCATAACAGTTTCTAGTTCCATCCATTCATCTGCAAATTTCATGATTTCATCTTTCTTCAGTGCTAAGTAAAACTCTGTTGTATAAATGAACCACATTTTCATTATACACTCATCAACTGAGGGATGCTTAGGTTGCTTCCATCTCTTAGCTATTGTGAAAAGAGCAGCAACAAACATGGATGGACAAGTGTCTCTGCAATAGGATGAGTTCTTTGGGTATATGCTAAGGAGTGGTATAACTGGGTCAAATGGTAGGTTCATTTGTAGTTTTTTAAGGAGTTCTCACACTGCTTTCCAAAGGGGTTGAACAAGTTTGCAACCCCACCAGCAGTGGATGAGTGTTCCCCTTTCCCCACATCCACTTCAACATTTGGTATCATTTGTTCTCTTGATCTTAGCCATCTGACTGGGGTAAGATGAAATCTTAAAGTGGTTTTAATTTTGCATTTGAAGAACTTGGGTAGGAGCTTAGCCAGCCTCCTAGTGGTGATGTGTGGTACTGAGTGGGGATTCTTTAACTTTCATTGTTCTATAGTTCAAGCATTTAAATCACTTATAGTGGGGAGCTGTGAATATTTACATTTCAAAAGTGTTTACAAATGTATGTATGTATGGTATGAATTATTCAAATATCCATTTTAATTATTATCAAATGTGGTTTCCCCTAACTTTGTTTTTTTCTTTTGCATTCGTATATCACAGATTAAATTAAGAACAATAATAATTGGGGTTTTCTCTGTCTTTTGTATAAGGTATGAATATGAGAAATGTTATACCTGATGGCTTGGGAAACAATGACTTTTCTGATGTTTTTGTTACCTGTTTGGGAATGCTGCCAATTTTTCTCCATTTAGAATGATGTTGGCTGTGGGTTTGTTATATATGGCTTTAATTATGTTGAGGTATATTCCCTCCAGTCAAATTCCCTCTAGGACTTTGAACATAAATGCATGTTGAATTTTGTCAAACACCTTCTCTACATCTATTGAGGTGACCATATGGTCCTTGTCTTTGAGCTCATTTATATGATTTATGATGTTTATTGACTTGTCGCTGGGATAAAGCCAACTTGATCATGGTGGATGATCTTTTGATGTGTGTCTGTATGCGGTTTGCAAGTATTTTTGTCTGAATGTATACACGACCCCCCCCATGTCATGCAATACTTGCAGAAGCAAGAAGATGGCATCTGATCCTCTGGAAATGGAATTATGGACATCAATTAGTTGTGATAAAAGTCCATGACCAAGGCAACTTAGAGAAGGAAGAATTGATTTGAGCTTATTGTTCCAGGGATAAGGGTCCATAATGGAGGCGGCATGGCAGGAGGAGGTGGCTGAAGCAGAAGCCAGGCAATCACATCTTCAGACAGGCACAAGGCTGCTTGAAAATCCAACAAATTTTAAAATCTCACAGCCCACTACCCTGACAAGCATCTTCCAGCAGGGCCTCACCTCTTAAAAGCTCCCAAAGCAGCACCACCACCTGGGAACAAAATGTCCAACTACTTAGAGCCTAGCAGGGACATTCACATTCAAACCACCGCAGGATGGCTGTGACCTGTCATGTGGGATCCAACCTGAGTCTATTGCAAGAGCAGTCACTGCCCTAACCACTGAGCCATTTCTCCAGGCCCACCATTGATATCTTTCAAGATTTCAAGAGACAGAGGAGATGAATGATCACAAGGACAAAGTATTCCAGACAGCTGAATTGAGCTGGAATTGCTCATATGAACTTATAGGAATAATACTGACAACATACACAGGTTCCAAGTAATCTCAAGCAAGACAAAATCCCAGCATAGACATAGGGAAGTGGGTAAATACTCCAGCACCACCTGAGAAGCTATTGTCAACAGTTGGCTGCTGGGAGGGGGGAGTCAGTCTCTTTTAAGGGTGAGACTTGGTAGGTTAACCAGGCTCCACTGGATGAACCCATTGCAACAGCAATTGGGGTCACAAATTTCACTCTGTCTCTCTCTGTGTGTGTATATAGGGCAGGGGATCTAAATATGATCAAAATATATTGTATGAACGTTACAAAAATTAAATTAATAAAAAAGAGAAAAAGGAAAAAAAAGCAAAGACTATTATCAGAAAATCCCAGTAATGGACTACAACAAGAGTGCCCTTTCACGGAGTAGAAAGAACTGTGAAGTCCCCTCACTTTGAAATCTGCCTCAGTGTCTTCATCCACAAGAGATAATTTCTATTTAATTAAAAGCCTCTCTCCCATTTAAGCTGAGCAAAGAGTAGGATTTATATTGCATCTTGTGAATTAGACATTTTTACCCTCTGTCTTACAATGATGAATGACCTCACTGAAACAAATCCCATGTTTCAACTGATTCGATCTCTGTGTGAGAGAAAAAAATTCAACTAACCCCTTTCTATACAAATTCAGCATTTTGGACCCTGTTTCAAGTGGACATGAGTGGGAGGAGGGGATGCATAGATATTTGTATTCTTTGTATACACATAGCAATGTAGATCCGAAAGACTGATGGGTTTCAGAAAAACCGACCAAAGGGGAAATACACACTAATAAAAAGTATGAGCTATCATCCTTATGTCAGAGATAAGTTCATCAGATAAAATGATAGATAGGTGGGGATGGAGAGATGGATCGTGGTTAGGAATCCTTACTGCTGTTCCAGAAGACTGGGGTTCTGTTCCCAGGACCCACATGACAGCTAACACCCATCCTTAACTCCAGTTGCAGGATATTCAACACATTTTTCTGGCTTCAGTGGACAATTCTTTCAAAGGGTATACTTTCAAGAGAAACACTCATATGCATAAAAAATAAAAATAAGATCTGAAAAATGGATAGGCAGGCAGATAGATAACAGATACATAGATATATCACAAATAAGTTAGAGTGATAGATTACAGATAAATTTACAGTTGATAGCAGAGATATATAGATGATAGATACCTAGATAGTATAGAATATAGATTGATATTTAGATAGATGATAGATAAAATGATAGCTGATAGACTGTAGGTAAATTTTGTAGATGATAGATAGAAGATAGGTAGATAGTGATAGATAGATGATTGATTGATTGATTGATTGATTGATAGATATATAAATAGATAGATAGATAGATAGAGATGATAGAAGATAGAAGATGGATGATAGATAAGAGATAGATAGATAGATAGATTGATAGATAGATAGATAGATGATAGATAGATAGATAGATAGATAGATATAGGTAGACAGATGGTAGATAGATGATAGAAGATGACAGATAGATGATAGATGATAGAAGATGACAGATAGATGATAGATGATAGATAGATAGATAGATAGATAGATAGATAGATAGATAGATAGATAGATGATAGATCGATTTCTGTATAACAGGACAAAACATTTAGTGAGAATGTGAAACCCAATGGATATTTTCAGAGGAAATATATCTGACAGCTATCCACTTGCCATATCAGAGACATATTTTTTAAATACAATAACAAAGGGGCAATGCAACCACAGAAATAAATGCAGTGTATTATGCTGTTTGACAGCATTCTTTCTGTACATGGTATTTTATGTATGAAAATTATAAAAGAAACAATTGCTCAGCTGCCTCTCTCTTCACATAAATAGTGAAGGGAATTATTTCATGATGATGTACTTTCTCCCAAATTTGCTCAGGTCAAACCAATTGTGACCCATTTTTTTCAAGTTCCAAGGGCTGCTTTTCAGCCCCAGTTGTGGCATAAAATATTTATGGGTGGTGTGGTGATGAATGCCTTTAAAACCAGTACTCAGGAGGTAGGGGCAGGCAGATCTCTGTGAGAGACTAGGCCAGCCTTGTCTACATTGTGAGTTCCAGGCCAGCTGGAACTTGTCTCAAAAAATAGAAAAATAATAAAAAAATAAATAAATAGGAATGAAAAAATATATATTTATGGGATTCGCCAAGGGAAAGAGACTGAGAATCCTTCCATTAGAGAAAAGCCTCTCCCACTACTGAAAAGTCCAGAACAAGGAAGCAACTTCTATCAAAGCACTGGAGTAGCCCAGAAAGAGGGGCTGAGAGAGAAGCAAGCAACTTTAATCAGTAAAACTCATTATGGTCCAACACTTTTTTACTGTCATAGGAAAATAAACTTTACTGCACATCAGATCACATGGAATCTGGTGGGAACAAAGCTCCTGTCTTGCATCCAATTTTTTTGATCCAGATCATAATTCAAAAATCAAGCAGAACTCTGGGTATCCTATTGCTATGTAAGTTCTTTGAAGCATCATTCTGATTTCTTGCCTCTGAGAAGCATGGAGTGTTATCGTGGGGTATCACTTTTCCCCTTTGTGACATGACAGGGGCAGAGTAGATTAATGCTCTCCTCTTTGTGATCTTAGAAATCTCTAAGACATCTGAAAACACATTCTGTGGGGCGGGAACAGGGAAAGATACACAAGAATAGATGAGTGAGCTTACTTTGACCTTTTACCATGAACTACTCTTCTGTGAGATTTTTTTGAAGAAAGCGTACCAGTGCTTTGTGTTCCAAAGTTTTATATTACCAGGTGGATTTCTAAGGCTTCTTCCAATTTTAGTACCTAGGAATCGTATATTTCTTTAAAGAATCAATCCACTGCTGAATTCTAACAGAATTATTTCACTAATGTTACAGCCCCAGTACTCACTAATGCATTCTCATTATATACTGGGGAGAGTGGTGTGGACTCTGCAGTCTCCAATTCTAGTATCCTGAGTACCAGGTCTCAGTAAACCTCCCAGTCTTGGGAAAACTGGGTCAGGTTCCACTGGGTGACTAGCAGACAGCTAGGGATGACCCCACTGTTCCTTATGACTTCATCCCATAGTCCTCTGTATATTCACACCTCAGATAAGGAAAAAGAATGGAAGAATGAGTTGTGATAATGCTGAAATCTGATGACTCCATTCTTAAGGGTCCCCAGGTGCCTGAGAGTATCCATAGTAATTCACTATATTTGGATAGCGCTTAAAACACACCAAAGCATCTGCCAAAATTTCATCTCACTTGACTGGTCCTTGCATATCCTACATTAAAAAAAAAAATCACATTTTATCTATTTGCACACTTCATCAAGAGAGCAATTTTCATGAGCCAACAATCACAATCATTTCTTATAATCAGTCTTCTCAAAACACCCATGCTCTTTCCTTCTTAATTATGCTTTCAAGTGTCTAGCTTGTCCTTCTTCCTTCCATTGACATTTTATGATGTCCTTAGATAGTGCTCTTGTAACAGAAACTCTCAATTACTGTGGGGTTTACCCTTCTTTAGCATAGCAATAGTAACAGCTGTCAATGGAGAGTTAGCACTGAGCATTGTGCTAACTGAGCAGTTTCAATTATCTTACTGATATTAACAATGACCTTGGAACATTAATCAAAAATTTCTTTCTTTCTTTCTTTCTTTCTTTCTTTCTTTCTTTCTTTCTTTCGTTCTTTCTTTCTTTCATTCTTTCTCTTTCTTTCTTTCTTTCTTTCTTTCTTTTTCTTTCTTTCCTCTTTCTTTGTATCTTCTTTGTTTCTTCTTTCCAAGATAAACAAGCAATGGCTTTGAAAGTTTATGGCTAATGCACATATGGATAAAATGGAAAATCAAGACATGAGTTCTCAGATCTCTACTGTTCTGTGAAGTGCCAGGCTAATTCCTCTTCCTTTGATATATTTCTGTTGCCATGTACTCTTGATTCTTCCTATGTCCTTTCCATTTGCCTCAGAGAGGACACAGTATTCTAAAACTACATTTTGTAAAATTAGGAAGGTGTTGTTATTCTCATATATCAGTATGACAGATACAGGATCATGAGCTTGATGCCACCAAAATGTTTAGTTTACTTTACTATTTAAAATATTTCTAAAAATCATCTAGGTATGGTGGCATATGCCTTTAATTCCAGCACTTGGGAAGCAGCAGGAGGAAGATTTTTATGAGCTCAAGTCCAGCCTGATCTACATAGGGAGTTCTAGGACAACTGGGGCTATAGGGAAACACTGCCTCAGAAACAAAACAAAACAAAACAAAAAGAAGTACTATGAACTTATTTTAGGAATTGATGAACTCTGTTAGATAAATCTTCCAATATTTTGTGTGGCTAGTTCAATGATAACTACAGGCAGCCACGTAAGTATGAAATTTTCTATCAGTGCAGCCAAACAACTTAACTATGGTGAAATTAATAGTTCACATAGAAATCTATTTCCATGTAGGAGTCTATATCCTTGTTGTTCTGACATGGTTCCTATGGTATATGTATATGGTATATGTGGTATATGTATGTGGCATATGGTGTATGTGGTTCTTGGACATTGACAATGCACCTCAATATGACTGACTTAGTCACATTTAAATGCAATGTTAACAGATGTTCCTAAAGCTGATCATGTCTTGTAAGTTTATATCTAAATCAGAGATCTTCAAATTGCAGCCCATGGTAGTATTTTACTGATGCCTACATTTGCCTATAAGCTTTATGCAGAGCCTGATGATATTATGTTTGCATATACTGAGTATGTCTGTTTTTGTGCTGTCATGGTCTAGTTGAGTAGCAGTCACAGAGGTCATCGTAGGCTTAAATGCCAAAAAAACTATGTGACATGTGAAAAATGTTTGCCAAACCTGGATCAAGAAGGCCACTATAATTTTGCCCCAGTTTTGCACATGTTCTCACAGTGATTTGGGGGCCACTCTAATTCAAACACTGAGGAAGTAATAAGAAAACTGAATGAGCATAGCTGTATGTCCTTATTGTAAGAGTCACATTTATTTAAGATCTAATTTGTACCAACTTTTACCTGATCATAAACAACATGATATTATTAAATACACAGATGAAAATTTGTCCCTAATAAATTCATTAATTAGACTCAGCATTAATTTAATTTAGATTTTAATAATGCTGCAAATCTTTAGGACCATGTTATTTCTGTGCATAGTATGCTTATTAAATATAGCATTTGGTTACTTTTTTAAATGGCAAAGTTTGGTGTAAGCATGAGTCTGAATAAAAGCTCAGAGTGGTAAATAACATTTTATATAATGTACCATGAGGACAAGCCTTCTATGGTTTGAGAAAAGGAAGAACAAATTTAGTATCAAAAGACCCAAAGTTTTATATTATGAACCTCAGTATGAATGATTGTGTTTCACCCAGAAAAGCTTGTCTTTTACATGAAATTATCAGTAGTCATTTGAATTTATCATTATTTGTGCTCAATTTGCCTTTACTTTATGCACATGCTTCAAATTCATAGGCATAAAAATGGAAGGGTAAAAAAATGAATGAGTGGAAAGTAGGAAGAATGACAACTTAAGGATTTGAATCTTTAGAGGTTGGGAACATCGTGATGGAGCAGAAAACAAACTCCAGTCCTAAGCCTCCTCTGGCTTGTCTTCTTTCCTTTCACTGTACTAATTATGAGTTGAATTTATGGAATCAGAAGCTAATAACCAAGTATTTTTAATAAAAATACAAATTTTCCATTTGAAAATATTTGGAGATGTTCAGGGTAAATAAAAAGCATCAAAACCAGACATTGTGGTTAATAATAATTCATAGAAAGACTGTGCTGATCTGTGAAGAATCATCAGCTTCACCTTTCCCTTGTAGCCAGAAGCACCAGACATTGAGCCTTTGCTACAACATCCACTTTCCTCAAAGGATGCAAACTGTCCTCAGCCTTTTGTCAGTTATTGTCCACCAATGTAACAATGAGCTGAGAGAGGCTAAAGACCCCTGACCTACTCCCATAGACTATTAAAACCTCATCAAGACAATGAGTGTTTAACTGTCTCTGACACTTTCATTGGTATAAGTATTGTTGTATGGAGCCTTTGCTACAACATCCACTTTCCTCAAAGGATGCAAACTGTCCTCAGCCTTTTGTCAGTTATTGTCCACCAATGTAACAATGAGCTGAGAGAGGCTAAAGACCCCTGACCTACTCCCATAGACTATTAAAACCTCATCAAGACAATGAGTGTTTAACTGTCTCTGACACTTTCATTGGTATAAGTATTGTTGTATGTCATCCACTGGAACCCAAAAAGACCACCAAGGACCCAACACACCAAAATGCAAAAGCAAAGGTTTATGGTTTATTCAGGCTTAAGCTCAGGCTCTCAGACCTCACCAACTCAACGGATCCATGCTGAGAGCCCAGAGTAAGGGAGAGTGGA
>NW_008357033.1:149997-167032 GCF_000622305.1 Nannospalax galili | reverse complement strand
GTTTTTACCTTATAGGGCAGTTTTCATGCCCAGGCTTGTTTAATCTATAGTTTCCTGGAAGGGGGGGGGGATATCAGGCGGGGTTCAGGGCATGCCAGGGCATGTCTAGGCATGTCTAAACAGCAGCCAAGCATTTTACAGAAGCTAAAAGAGCAATTAGTGGGGGTCTGGAAGGATTGGGGAATAGCAGGTGAATGAAGAGGGTCTCAGGGTCCTACATTCCCCCCTTGTCTTGTAACTAGGGAACCCAATCATGGGTTCTGGTCAGCCAGCTCACAGGTATCTGAGGGGATCATGCTAAGGGGCATATGGAGATTTATGTTACTTGCAGGAAAGGTGCCATCAGTCGATAAGCAGTTCAGTGTCAACAATAGACAGGTTAGCAGGAAGGGTCTCATCGGATGTGGAGCTTGAATGGATTCGAAGGGTGTGGGGATGCCTTCCAGGTGTCTCCCTTGTAATCCTCTGGGACTGCAAACAGGTCGGCAGGTTTTGCATGGGAGTAGTGCACCCAAGCATGACGCCGTCCACTTTGAGCGTGGTGGGAGTCATCAACAGGATCACAAAGGGGCCCTTCCATCTTGGCTTGGGATTATTCCATTGGTGTCTGCAGATGAAGACCCAGTCACCCAGTTTAAACCTGTGGGGTTGCGGGGAGACAGCAGCTTCATATATGGCTCTGAGTTGTGGCCAGACCCATTGGTGGGTTAGCTGCAGCCGTTGGAGGGAGTCCAGTAGGTCCTGGTCTCCCAAGGTTGATACTAGGTCAGCTTGGAGGCTAGGTATCATAGGAGGGGGGATTCCATACATGATTTCAAAGGGGGTCAAACCCATCTGGTATGGAGTGTTTCTTACTCTAAAAAGGGCAAAGGGGAGGAGAGCCACCCAGTCTGCTCCAGTCTCTAAAGCTAATTTGGTTAAGTTCTCTTTTAGAGTTCTATTCATTCTTTCTACCTTTCCTGAACTCTGAGGTCTATGAGCACAATGTAGTTTCCAATTGGCCCCCAGTGCAGTGGCTATTCCCTGGCTTACCTGAGAGACAAAGGCTAGCCCATTATCTGATCTGATTGTAGTTGGGAAACCATACCTGGACAGGATCTCTTTGATTAGCTTCTTGGCTTCCACATGAGCAGTCTCATGCTTGGTTGGGTAGGCCTCAGTCCATCCAGAGAAGGTGTCTATGAATACTAGTAAATATTTATATCCAAATTTTCCCTGTTTGATCTCAGTGAAATCAGTCTCCCAATACATACCCAGTCGTGTCCCTCTGCTCTGGGATCCTGGGTTAGTATGGAACGAAGCTGAGTTGGTTAATTGGAAGGCATGACAATGCCTAACAATTTTTTCAATGGCTTGATTTCCTTCCTGAATTTTAACTTTGACCCTTCTTAGTAAGTCTTGCATCCTTTGGGTGCCCATGTGTGATGCTCGATGTATTTTCTTGAGCAATCTTACGCCTAAATTCTGAGGTAGGATAACTTTTCCATCCATTGTCCTCCACCAGCCCTCTAGGCATTGAGTCATAGGGAGAGTGTGTATCCAGGCTAAGTCCTCGGGGCTATAGTGGGGAGTTTTAGGCAGTTCCCTTGCTCCGGGACCAACAAGAATGGGCAGGATCGTGGAAGTCAGGGTGATTTCTTTAGCTGTCCTGTCAGCCAGATTATTTCCCTTCTGGGTGGGGTTGTTTCCTTCTTGGTGACCTGGGCAGTGGATTATAGCTAGTTTTGTTGGGTCCCAGAGGGCTTGCAGGAGGTCTAAGATCTCTTGTTTATTTTTAATAGTCTTTCCCTCTGCAGTAAGGAGGCCCCTCTCTTGATAGATGGCCCCATGAATATGGGCAGTGGCAAATGCATATCTGCTATCTGTGTAGACATTGAGTCTCTTTCCTTTACCCATCTTTAGGGCTTTGGTAAGCATGATCAGTTCAGCTTTTTGGGCCAATGGACCAATTGGCAGTGGCTCGGCCTAAATGACTCTTGAGGTGGTTGTAACCACTCCCCCAGCATGCTTTTTACCATTTCTGATGAAGCTGCTTCCATCTGTGCACCAGGTTTCTTTGGCATCAGGCAAGGGAACATCCTTCAGGTCAGGTCTGGTGCAATGCACCTGTGCCAGAATTTCAGTACAGTCATGGAGTGGGTCCCCGAGATCGGGATCTGGCAGCAGCGTGGCTGGGTTCAGGGCCATTGGTACCTGGAAGGTGATCTTGGGCAGATTTAGGAGCAGAGCCTGATAATGAGCTAATTGGGCATTGCTCAACCATAGATTGGGGGGGGGTTACTTGAGCACCCCCTCGAGGGCATGAGGGGTTGACACAAGCAGGTCCTGTCCCAGGGTTAACTTGTTAGCATCCTTAACCAGAAGGGCCACTGCTGCTATAATTCGCAGGCAGGGGGCCCATCCAGCTGCTACAGGGTCTAACTTCTTTGATAGGTATGCAATAGGTCTCATCCAGGGGCCTAATCTCTGGGTGAGGACCCCTTTCACAATACCTTTATGTTCATCCACATATAGACAGAAAGGTTTACTTATGTCTGGTAGTCCTAGGTCAGGGGCCTCTAAGAGCTTGCGTTTTAGGGTTTTAAAGGCCTCTTCTCTTGCCTTTCCTGTGTCCAGTTGAAGTCCTGTCCTACTTTAGTAACCTCATATAGGGGTTTTTCAATTTCAGCAAACCCCTATATCCAGAGGTGTCAGAACCCCGTGGTACCCTGGAATTCCCTCACCTGTTTTCTGGAGGTTGGTGCAGGTATCTTTAGCACAGTCTCTTTGCGGGCCTTAGTCAACCACCGCTGCCCCTCCTTGAGGATGTACCCTAGGTAAGTCACTTCTTGTAGACATATCTGAGCATTTTTTGCTGAGGCCCGGTATCCGAAGTCCCCAAGTATGTGGAGTAAGTCCTCTGTCCCCTCCAGGCAGGACTTCTAGTCTGGTGCCGTGATCAATAAGTCATCTACATATTGTAACAGGCTTATGTTGGGGTGTTGGGCTCTGTACTCACCCAGATCTTCATGCAGGGCCTCATTGAATATAGCTGGAGGATATTTAAACCCTTGAGGCAGTCGCATCCAGGTCAACTGGCCACTAATTCCTGCCTCCGGCTCATGCCATTCGAAGGCAAAGTAGGGCTGACTGCTGGGAGTTAGTGGCAGGCTGAAGAAGGCATCCTTGAGGTCCAGAACTGTATACCATTGCCAATCTGGTGGCAGGGTACTGAGTAATGTATAAGGGTTGAGGACAATGGGATGAATGTCAATGACTCTTGTTCACCTCCCTCAAATCTTGTACCAGTCTATAGTCCCTGGATTGGGGCTTTTTGACAGGCAGGAGTGGGGTGTTCCAGGCAGATTGGGTCCTTCTCAGCACCCCCAGTTCCATTAATCTTCTGATATGTGGAGTAATTCCACGTTTTGGTTCTAGGGGCATAGGATACTGGCGCACTTTAACAGGGTCTGCTCCTGCTTTGAGTTCAACATATACAGGAGGCCTGTGTCCTGCCAGACTCATACCCCCTGTTTCTGCCCAGGCTTGCGGAAATTTTTAGAGCCAATCTGATATATCAGGGTTTGGTTGGATCGGCCCCTGATGGAGTCTGTATTCCTCAGTCAGGTCGTTGGTGACTAAAACCTGAACCGGTGCCCCATTGTGAAGCAGGGTGGCTCCTTTAGCTGTGAAGTGGATCTGTGCCCTCATTTTTTACAATAAATCTCTGCCCAGAAGTGGGTAGGGACATTCTGGGATTACTAGAAACGAGTGGGATACCTGGCCCTTCCCTAAATCTACTGTTCTTCGGGTAGTCCATGAATAGGGCTTTGTTCCTGTTGCCCCCTGTACCCATGTAGTTCTGGAGGACACTGGCCCTCTTGGCTCCAATAAAACCGAATTCTGGGCACCAGTATCCACCATAAACTCAATTGGTTTCCCCTCTATTTTCAGGGTTACCCTGGGCTCAGGGAGGGGACCTGAGCCCCGTATCCCCTAGTCACTATCTTCACCCCAAATTAGAGCCGGTAATACCTTAGCTGATCACTTATTCTTCTTGGGGCAGTCCTTCACCTAGTGCCCTTCCTCCTTGCAGTACACACACTGGTTTTTCCCTACCTTATTTCATGGTTTGGATCCCACCGATGAGCTCCCTCGGTACTGGGGGTTGGTTCAATAATATCTCTCTGAGGTCCTTCTTGTGGCAGGCCTGTTGTCTCTCCAGGACCCTGGTCAGGCTTGCTTCCTGTCTTTTTTTCTTTTCTTTCCTCTCTTTGTTCTGCTGTCTCCCTTCTATTATAAACCTTTTCCGCCACTGCTATTAAGTCCCTAAGGTTCTTTTCTCCTAGTCTATCTAAAGACTGTAACTTTCTCTTGATGTCAGGGGCTACCTGGTTAATGAAAGAAAACATCACAGTTTGAACTGATTCCTCTGCTTCTGGGTCATATGGAGTGAACCACTGGAAGGCATCTTGTAATGTCTCTAAGTATGAGGCTGGGTTCTCTTCGGGGCCCTGTCTGACATCATAGACCTTAGACATATTGTCGGGTTTTCGAGCCGCCATTTTGAAACCTGCTAACAGAGTCTGGCGGTACACCAGGAGCTTCTCCTTACCTTCTGCCATGTTGTAGTCCCAGTTGGGATGGCTAGGGGGAAAGCTGGCATTAATGATGCCTGGGCCTGTGGTGGGGCCCCGAACCAATTTCCAGGCTGCTTCCAGGATCCTGTTTTGCTCCTCTGTAGTGAACAGGGCACTCAGGAGCTGGTGGCAATCGTCCCAGGTGGGCTGGTGAGTGAAGAGAACAGTTTCTAATAAGTTAATCAAGTCCTTGGGGTTTTCAGAGAAAGGCACATTCTGTGAGTGCCAATTGTAAAGATCACACTGGTGGCAAAGGGCCAGTAATAAAAGGGCTGATTGCCCTCTCCATCTGGGGGCCCTGCCGGCTGGAGGGGGAGGACAATGGTGTCAGGCTGGGGGCTTCCCCCCTCCGGCTCTGTGTGCCCTGCGCAGGTCCCTGTGGAGGCAATGGTAGCTCCTCAGGCTTAGGAGGTGGGGCCTGCACTTGTGGCATGTCCATCTGAGAAGAGTAGGGTGGGGGAAAGATGTCGTTCTCCTCTGTACCTTCCTGGAGAACGGGTTTCTCTTCTGCCTTTGGTCTGAGAGGGAGGGCCTGCAGAAGTGGAGGGGGATCAGTTGGATTAATCGGGGGAAGGAAGGACTTGACCCAGGCGGGGGGCCATCGGGTCGTTCGATGAGGCCTCGCCAGGTCACAATGTATGGGATCTGGTCCTGGTGGCCTGTCTGTGGGTGGAAGATATTGTCCTCTACCCTGGAAATCAAACTCAGGTTAAAAGTCCCTTCAGGGGGCCATCCAACATTGAAGGAGGGCCAATCAACCGAACATAAAGTTGTCCATTTCTTTTTCTTTACATCTACACTATTGTTATGGGTAATCATCTTAATGTCCCCCCAGTAGACTAGTGTAAGATCTAGAGGGGAAGATGGTGTGTTGCCCATACTATTTATCAGTCCCATCTGTTTCATCAACAAAGAAATTAGAATGAAGATCACAAGACACAAGAACGACACAGACAAACAGAGGGCCCAGAATAAACTACCACAGCTTTCAGATGGTCTGGACTCTTGGCTGTGTGAGTTCCCTGCCTCGATTATGCCAAAGACCGTACGGACAGGACACGCATGTCCCAACAGGGTCACGAGGTCCTCTGAGGTTTCAGATGGACTAGTGTCCTGGTGGGGTGTCCGATGAGGAACACCCACCCTGATGAGAATGGGGACATCTCCTGAATCCTCCAGGTCACCTCGCTAGCATTTCAACGACAAAGAAAAAATGAGATCACATGACCCCGACCAAAGTGAAAGCATAGAAAAGACAGGCACACACACACAGTTTTACAAAAACTTACCTGGCCAGTTGATCACAAAACTTTTGGGGTCAGTTCCTCTCAGGGGTCTCTGGGGGGATCCTTGGAGAGCCCCCAAATGTTGTATCTCATCCACTGGGCCCTAAAAAACCATCAAGGACCAAACACACCAAAATGCAAAAGCAAAGGTTATGGTTTATTCGTGCTTAAGCTCGGGCTCTCAGACCTCACCAACTCAACGGATCCATGCTGAGAGCCCAGAGTTTGAGGTACTTATTGGGGAGTAATTTCTAGAGGAAAGACAAGCAGGAAGATACATTTTGGTTGGTTCAAAGGAGCCTGCGTACGCCAACATAATTTTAAACTGATTGGATGTATAAGATGCAGCCCTGGAAGTTTCTTATTGGTAGGTGCTATTCTCAGGGCTGTGGAATGTGCTGACTGTTATCTGTGGGGCCAGGAGTCTCTGTTTTTACCTTACAGGGCAGTTTTCATGCCCGGGCTTGCTTAATCTATAGTTTCCTGGAAGGGGGGGGGATATCAGGCGGGGTTCAGGGCATGCCAGGGCATGCCTAGGCATGTCTAAACAGCAGCCAAGCATTTTACAGAAGCTAAAAGAGCAATTAGTGGGGGTCTGGAGGGATTGGGGGTTAGCGGGTGAATGAAGAGGGTCTCAGGGTCCTACAGTATGAAATTACCAACATGTACAGTAGATGAACAGTTCAAGTTGTGAAATAGTTATAGGAAAAAAATGTTTAAATTGTGTAGTAAGCATTATATTGATAAATATAATGTGCTGATTAAATTGTTAAAAATGAACTCTGGAAGTGGGATATACTCCTCCCCCATTTCTAATTCAAGGACGTTTGTGTTAAAGTACTGTTAGAGCAGCAAAAAGCCCCATAAATTTAACAGGTCAAGACTATAAAATCCCTAGTGGATCTGTTGGAAGACCCACCTTTCCAATCTCACTGGTCAATCATCAGGATAGACCCACCCTCAGGCAGGCAGTTTCACCTTAAGTTATGCTAATACTTGGGCAGAATACAAGGTGTGTTAATGAGGTAGCAAATTTTTCCTGCCTGGAATCCTGCCTTGTAGCACAGAATTCCACAGAACTTAGGGATGGGCCACAGACATGTAAGTCTCTATAAGTCTGTCCACTTTCCTGAAGTCTTCAGGAAAGCATAATTTCTCCTTTTTTCCTTCATGGCTTTCTTACTAAACATGCTGTTTTTAAGGCTTTGGGCTGCCCCTAGCATCTTGTACTTCTTTACTTTTTCTCTAAAGCTTCCTTCTCCCAGCCATGTGGCTGCCAGACAGCCACATTTCTGACCTCCATGCAGGCTCTAAACCTTCAATGACTCCATGGCTTTCTTTCCTTATTCCCACCATTCATCTCCTCAAGTGAGCTGCCAAGATTATCAGCTTGCTTGCCCTTAGGATTTTTCTTTAAGAGTCTAACAGAAGTGTAAAAGCTTCCATTTGGAGTCCATTCTTATATTCTTTTACAAATGAGACTAAGAACCCTCTAGGGGACCCTCTTTCTTCCCATTTCAGTATCTTCCAAAGCCCCTGACCTGGAGAAGGGCAGGCCCCTGGCTCTATAAAGGGGAGAGCAAAACAAAGCAAGATCCAAGGGTATAAAAACCATTGTGTCTTAGAGAGCTGCTAGAAGGTAAACTATTTCCAAAGAGGTTGCTATGTTTATCCCATGATATAAAAATGCCAGTAGTGGGACAAGAAACAGAAGTTCATTCATGAAGAGAGTCTCAATCAGGAACTCCGGCATGACTGCATCTGTTCCAGTTGATTTCTTCTTGATGTATGTAAGCCCCAGATTTGTGGAATTACATTTGTTTGTTCTCTCAGTTAGGCTCCTCCAGTTGTCTTGGATACTGTGAATGTCTCATTTGATGATACTTTGCTATCTACCACTGTTTCTATCATTTATTACTTTCCATTTGTTCTTTTATTTTTCAAATAAACTCAACTCATTTCAAACTGAAAGAACAGTCATCATAGATCATGCTCTGAACCACATGCTTTCTGATGTTATGTTACACCAATTTAATTTAGAGGGAACACGTGATCACCTGGCAGGAGAAACATTCTTTTATATTTTATGTTTACACATTTTGTAATAGGCATAGATAGTTACTGTATAATACCTTAAGTGTTTTATAAAATAAGGTCTTGAAATTACATAATTTAGTTATAATTTAATGTTTATAAATTTCTGATAATTTGTATGCTAAGGAAACAAACAGAGATGGTAACTTACAACCTCTTTGATGGCTCAGTGATTAAGAGCACTGGCTGCTCTTGCCAAGGCCCTGGGTTTGCTACACAGCACCCACATGACAACTAAGAACCATAACTCCTGTTCCAGGGAATCTGACACCCTCTTCTGATCTCTGTGGGTATTTAATAACAGAGGTGCACTTACAGGAAATAGCCTCATAAACATAAAATAATAATAAAATAGGTAAAACCTCTTTCAGTTCATAGTTCATCACTAAGTCTCTACTTTGTCTCCCAAAATAAATTGCTGCCCACTTTCCACAAAAGTTAATAATGATATCTCAAACTATCTGACACACATGTGATTCCAGGCATCGTTTGGTTTTAGAACAGCTACTTTTTAAGAGCCAGTCTATAAGAACAATATCTTGGAGGCAAATCTATCACTAAATTTTGCTGAAAAATAGCCTACATTAATGAAGAAGCACACTTCCTAAACCTAAGTACGCACAGCTCCACTTCAGAGCCATTTCTCTTATATCAAGCTAATTAAGGGAAGAGGCTGGGCTACTTAACTGCCTATCTTAATTCTGCTTAATGTTAATCCTTTTCCTTCTCAATAAATCTCCAAATCATAATGATTTAAGACTCACCAGGTAAAGAAAATGCCCAAAGGAAAGAAAAACATATCTATACACAGGAAGTATAACAGGCATATTAAAGTAGGAAAAGAATTTTAGTGCATTAAATCTACAAATAACATATGCCCCAAATTATTGATGGTTCAGTAAGAAGCAAAACTCCATTAACCTTTGAAGAGAGGTCACACTGCACATATATTCAACTTGGAAAATAAATTATTCCAGTTATTGACTACTCCAAACTCAGGTGATAGAATTATTTGTGAGTCCATTGATACTAAGGCTGTTGGATTTGATTGGCAAGGCTATGTGAGGAAATTCACCAGGGGCATATATGAAATGCTCTTACTCTGAAATAGAGTAACTATAGGTAAAGATTCTAAACACTGCATAATTTGAAATCCAAACATTTGTAATTTTTAAATGAAAGAAAGGAAGTCAAAGAGAAAGAGCCATTTGAAAAATTATTTTGTGCCCATTATCAAATTAATATTCTGTTATATGTAAAATGATGAGAATTCTGTGAAAAAAATCTAGAGAGGAGATATATGAGAATGGATCAAAAATTTGCATATTGTGACATATACTCATAAATAGAAGGAGATGCACATGTATATACATATGTAGACACATGTATATGTATGTACAAATGAGTGTATATACATACACACATATATAAACTAAAGACAAATGCCTACAAGTAAAGAGATTCATATTAAATTACTATAGTATACAGTGTATGAACATCAACATAGGGAGTTCATATTAAGTTAAGATTTTTTAAATATTTTATTATTTTTATTTTATGTTTATGAATTCATTGCCTGTATGTATATAAGTGTACCTATGTCATACAATGCTCACAGAGGTCAGAAAAAGGTATCAGATTCCCTTGGAACTGGAATTACGGACAGTTGTTAGCCATCATGTGGGTGCTAGGAATCAAACCTGGGTCCTATGTGACAGCAACCAGTGCTCTTAACCGCTGAGCAAACTCTCCAGCCCTAGGTTAAGGATTTAAGGGAGAACATACTGAGCAGAAGAGAAATGTATGTTCAAAGAGTCTAGGGCAGAGAGTAAATGACATTTGACAACAGATGGAGGGAAGTTGAGCAGTGTTAGAGAGGAAAAGGAGAAGTCATGATAAGATATTATAATATCTGACTTCTGGTGTTTGGTCCAGTATGAGATTGTATGTTATCTCTCCTATCATCCAAAGACAGAAGATGAACACACTGAAAAACCGAACCTCACTGAAATCACAGGGTGAATTTCAATTCAGAAATGAGATACAGGAGAATAAACAGAAACAAATTCACCTGGGTCCAAGGAAGTATCTCTGCTCTGCCAGAAATGCTCAAAGGGGAAGTAACTAACAGCTGGATGCAAGCCTGTACCAGTTAAGAGAAATAATCTCCTGCAGGGGGCATTCCCAGAGGATCCTCAGAATCTTACTGAAGTTCTTTGGATAATGAATGCAAGAAAACTGCTTCCTGTTACTGGAAGGGTCACTGGAAAAGTTATCATTTAATAATACACCTAGAATATTCCATTCTCTCTAACCAACTTCTTCCCTCAAGGGGAAATGAAATGACCAGATCTAAACTAAAATGAGCTTAACCAAAGCTGAAATGACACAAAGGAAAGAAGAGGGCCACATGCACCCAGAATTGCTACAAATACTGCCAAACACCAAGTCACAGCCTTAGATAAACATTATGAGATTTTGTTGGGGGAGGAGTGTTGTTTGTAATGGCTCAACTGTGCAGGTCTCAAGGGTGAACTTTGTAGATGACAATATGCTGTCTTAATGTGAAAAGTTTGAATATCATTAATACCCTGCCAACATGAGGTAGGGGTGCTTAACTTCAAGCCCTTTTAAGCCCTTCGTTTCAACTTGTGGGGGTTGGGATGCAGATCAGAACCCAGGAAGAAGCCAAGCTCCCTGAAGGCCAGTGGAGAGTTATAGGTTTATGTAACACTGCACCATACTATCAAATCAACAAGGATTCTGTATGGTTACAGGATTACAGCTGTGATCCAGCTCAAAAGGAATCTCCCAGAAACACAAAGAAAGCAAAAGAAATGAATAAGGAAACAGTAAAAAAAAAAAAAAAAAAGTTTCACATCTCAAGTTCTATCAAGGACTACACATAGTTGAACTATTGGCATGAAATTAGTCCTTACATAAAAACCTTTTCCCCATACACTATAACCATATATCAGTCAATTTTCCATTGCTGTAACAAAAGTACCCTATATAAACAACTTACAGGACAAAGGGCTTATTTTTGTCCATTGTTTCAGTGACTTCAGGTCATACTTGCTTGGCCCTGTTGCTTTGGGCCTGTGATAACAGAGTATACCATGGCAGAAACATGGATAGATGAAACCTGGTCTCCCCATGAACCCTGGGAAGCACAAAGAGAGAGACAGGACATGCCCCCAATGACATAACTTGCACAAGGCCCCACTACCTCAGAAGCTGAAAATCAAGCCCTTCACATTAACATATGGGCCACTGGAAGACACTCCACACCCAAACTATGCCACTGAGTTTCAAAAGCAATTATAAGCCATGTAAAAAGACTCACAAAACAGAAGGAACTCCTCCCATTACTAGCAACAACCCATGAGTTTGAGTTTCCCATGTTCATAAACCATCAAATTGAGGAGTGTAGCTTTAGCACAGGTACTTTGAGAATACACAATTTAAGTCCTAGTAACTGAAAACTCTAGAATCATCACTATTTTTGAAGTATATAATTGTCTAAGAGAAAATAAATCATATAAAGAGTATAATTAAAACTGCAGAATGTATACCTATTCATCCACCAATCTGTGAGTAGGAAAAGAGGTGACTTTGTCGTTGTTATATGGTTATTTGACTATATGTCATATTTTCCATTTGTTTCTGGCCATGTGATACAAAGGTATTTGCTTATCTACTTAAATTGCAACTGGCAAACAGGAACCAGGAAGGCAATGGGAAAGAAAGAACCCGAGAGAGAAGAACAGTAAAAAACAAGTGTTACTAAGGGAGAAATGAAGAAAAATGGGGTTATTTAAATGGGAGTGAAGAGGGAGGGTTATACAAGGAACTTTGGGGATAAAGGGAAAGAAGGAGCTGAAGAGAGATGGGGCCATAGGAAAAAGGTATTATCAGTCGAGAAATGGAAAAAATGGGGACACTTTAAATGGGGAAACCATGGCAGAAGGGTTTCACAGTGAGAGAGAGAGGAGAGATAAATAATGCCTAGTTCGTTTAAAAAAAAACAGAGGGAACCATATTAGTCCAATGACCTACTGACAAATTATGCATACATTATCTCTACAAGAGTCCACATGTATAGCTAAAGTCTACATAATAAGAAACAGTGCCAGTCAGAAAATACCTTCGAGTTGTTGACCAGGGTGATCCAAGAGACTCCAAAAATTATTCAGGCTCTTGTGACAGTCTTTGATGGCCTCCCAGAGCTTTAAGGTAAGACCCGACTGCCAAAGACAGAGAATACAAAGGACACAGCATTTGAGGCAATAGTGCTAAAACTGACCTGAAAACACTTCCCTTGAAGGCTACTTCTCATAGCTTTGGAGAGTGCTATGAAGGTGCCAAGGGAAAACACCAATGGATGATCCAACACCAGCTTCAAGACCAAACAATCAGATCAATGGCCAATAGAGCATATATCATTGGTTCAGTAGTGGCACTTTTATCTTGGTGGTAATCAACAGCTACATAATTGCAATAAAAGCCAACTCAGTGGGAGGAAACTTAAGTGTGGTGCTAGAAAAATAACCAAATGCAAATGGCTGGAGTGGTCAATGATCTTAGCAAAAACCCCAAGACTATCACATCCCTAGACTAATGTGATTTCTTACTGTGTGCAAAATATTTATCCTTATATTTACAGACAAATATCCCAGTCACCACACATCAAAGAAGCTTGTTTTGCACCAGTTGGTAACTATTATCAAGTACCACAACTGGTCATACATAGACATTGTCTTTGAATTGCCTAGGCATAAGTGACACATCTACAATGCAACCTCTACACCTAAGGCTCCTGGAACATAGGAGAGGGATAAAGAAGAGGACACTAATCAGTCTCTCAGTCCAGTAATGACTCTCCCTCATTCAGCAGAGGGGCAGAAACAGAAAGGGTCACAAATGGCCAAAGTGTACAGATCAAGAGTCTGCTCAATATTGGTCCTTGGACAGGACTACTTTATTAAACCTCGAATCCCCCCCCAAGCCTCAGGGACCAATGAAGAAGTGGGGGGCAGAAAGATTCTAGGAGCCAATCAGGAGGAGCAGGACCACATAGAAACGGAGTCCTACAAGGTCCTGGAAACCTGCTCATATGTTTCTATGGCAATGGTGTCAGCATACACAAGTCCTATGCAAACTCAGGCAGACAAAAACCCAGCATAGAATTGGGAAAATGAACAGCAGACCCCAATCTTATCTGAAGAAATATTAGCAACTGATTGCTGCTAGGTAAAGAAGAGCTGATCTTCCTAAAACAAGGGACTCTAGATAGGCTGAGTAGACCTCAGTGGATGAACCTGCACTGGGAACAGCTTGGGACACTGACAACACAGTGGGCCTTAACAGGGATGAGAGAGTACAGAGGTGTCAGTGGGGGGGGGCTATGGGAGGGTGCCAGTGGGTATGGGGTATAAAGATGATTAAGATTGTTTGAGATGTTCCATATGAAATATACAATAAATTCAATAAAACAAAAGTTTTTAAAAACTGAAACTGACTATACAGGACCAAGAACGCATTCAGAGAAACCAGTGGCACACATCCTAGGAGTTTTACCCAGGGTGAGAGCTGTGGTGATGCTAGCCATGGATAGATTTTATAAGAGTTTGTCTCAAGAATGTTACATTTTCCCATTTAGAAATATAAGACTACCATACTGTGTGATAATAGTTACACTGAATGACTAAATATTTTATAATTACTTTAGCTGGCTAAAAGGTTTAGCTTCAAGATCAAACAAATATAAAATAGAATACTATTCAGTCTAAAAATAAAGGGAATTCTGGAACAGTCTACAATATGGAGGAACATTGAAAACAATATCCAAATCTAATACGCCAGTCACAAAAGGACAAATTGTATGATTTATCTTATCTGAAGTATCAGAATAGCCACAAAATACATCCATGCAATGAAATGGCAGTTGTCAGGAGTAGGATTAAATGAAAAATGAAGAATTATTATTTAACTGAGATAGATCTTCATTTTTATACAAAATTTTGTCACTATGGACAGTGGTGATGATTTCATATGATAACATGAATAATACGGACATACCTATTAACATTGAACTTTAACCTTAAAAATGAACAAATGACTGCTGGGGATTTGAACCCACGACCCCCGGTGAGGTGAGGATTGGGGATGAGTAAGCATGCTGTTCACCAGCCCACGCCGGCCCCATTACTCGGTGACACTCAGATGCAACGGGGAGCCTAGTCAAGCTTGGACTCATTTTATTGCAAGTGTTTCAAAGCTTATAAAGGCACCTGGAATTCCCCCCTCCCCCCCCTGAGGGTGTATCTTAAGGATGGTCACGCGCTGATCATGCACTCCTCAGCAGTGCAGAAGTATTCTTCAGACTTTCAAAGCAAGCCAGGCCGCGTGCCCAGTAACTTCCTTTTGGACTGATGCAAGTTGGGGCCTTTAGGTCCCCACATATCCCCCTTTTTATTTTAAGGCTGACTGACTTTGCTTCATGGGTTACTCACTTCATAGGTGGCTCCCTGAGGAGAGATGGCTATCTGCTTCCTCTAATCTTATGCATTTTTGCCTGTCTTAGGTTGTGTCATCTCTGATCAAGCTTTTCCCATCATTGGATCATGCGCCTGGCCATGTGCATGTCCTGTCTTAGGAGTACTTGTCATGGGACATCTTACCCATCTTTGGTTAAAAATGCATCATGATTAAGGGCAGCCACATGGGTAATGCCAGCCCGTGACAGTCTTAGTCTCTGCCTAACTCAGTTAGCCAAGCATGGGCAGCCAGAGGGGGTCCTGGGGAAGTCTGTAATCACGAGGAGGTGGGTCATGGCAGTTCCAAGGGTCCCCTGTCGCCGAATTACCTGGTAAAGACACTTAAAGATAAGCATTATCAAGAGAAACAAAGCAAGTCATGGCATAGGACAAGTTGAAATACTTCTGGGACCATGTACCTTTTAGCCAATCAGCCAGTTGTTGAGGCTGACTGGCAATGAAGTCAAGGAACTGGGTCCTTTACCTTAGATGGATACAAATAAAGAGAGGAATTTTGTCTCATAAACTATTGTCCATGGACCGTCATGCTAGTCAGTCAGATCCTGGCCTACCCACTTAAGGTTTTTGTCAGGTACCCATATGGGGATTGAATGTCCTGTAGGGTAGACACACCCAAAGCCTCGACCCATGGTTAGCAATGGATATGGGCCTCTCCATTGCCCCATAATGGGGTCCTTCCACCTTACCCGTACCTCGGGTCTCCGCTCCTGAAGTCCCCAATGCTTCTGAAACTGGGATTGCAACTGAATTTTTTGAATTTTTGAAAATTAAGAACATAAATAGTGAATAAGGCCATACCCAACTGTTGATGGGGGCTTATTCCCCCATTTTGTTTTTGTAATTGAATTTTTAGGTTTTGATGGTTGTGTTCTATAATGGCTTGGCCTTGGGGATTGTAGGGAATTCCTGTATTGTGTTGCATTCCCCAAAGTGAGAAGAAATCTTGTAAATTTTTACTCACAAAACATGGTACATTATCAGTTTTGATTCTTTGGGGAAATCCCAACGTGGGAAAGCACTGGAGAAAATGAGACTGAGCATGTTTAGACTTCTCTCCTGTATAAGCAGTAGCCCAACAGGCATGTAAGAATGTGTCAATGGATACAAAAATATACTTAAGCTTTCCAAAAGGAGCATAGTGTGTGACATCCGTTTGCCACAAGGAATTGGGCTTGAGTCCCCT
This sequence comes from Nannospalax galili, assembly GCF_000622305.1. Taxonomy (NCBI): domain Eukaryota; kingdom Metazoa; phylum Chordata; class Mammalia; order Rodentia; family Spalacidae; genus Nannospalax; species Nannospalax galili. The sequence goes on along the minus strand of NW_008357033.1, from coordinate 151,290 downwards.
GGGGCTCAGCCCTGGCTATTGCAGAGGTGGGACCTGTACACAATAAGCCATCTTGTCTGCCTCTGCATTGCCTTGGGCTAAAAGCCCAGACAATCCTTGGTGCCGCCCTAAGATGCTGTAAGAAACTAGGGGCTTCTCTCTCTTTAAGGAGCATACAGGTCTGAATACTGTCAGAAAACAATGGCCATGAGTTCCTTGAATTGAGCTGCTTTTTTGGTTTTTCCACATCTGCCCCAATCAGTGAAAACATTGTAGGCTTTTACTAAGGGCTCCCTTGGCCCGGGATTTGGCGAGTGCTGCTGCCGGAGAGGCTGTAGCACTTAGGGGCAGGGTAGTTTCCTGGCCACCCACGAAACTGAAGGGGCAGGGCCCCTCCCCGAGCCACCTTCCCTTGGGCCTTTTCAGCTGTCTTGGAGCTGGTCCCAGCACCACCAAAGGTCTTTGTGTGTTTGTTTGTTTTTTAAATGCCCCTGGCGGCTGCTGCAGCTGGTCCCTGCCTGGCTTTCACGTGAGCCCCTGACTCCCACTGGTCCCTGGCCAGGGGGCAGTCCCCACCCGGTCTTCCCAGGAGCCCCTGACTCATGCAGGTCACAGTTGGGCGACCCCCTGACTCCCGTCGGTTGCCTGCGGGGGAGGGGGAGGGCCGCATGCAGGAGTTAGTTCAAGGTGGGTGGAGTGGGCTGCTTTCACTGTGGACCCCATGTGCTCTGCTCTGCCCTGCCCTTCTTCCCTGGAGGCTCTGAAGCTGGCCAGGGTACGCCAGAGGTGGAGCTTGTTACTTTGGCGCTTTTGGGTTCACTTCTGTTGCATTTCTGCCTTCTTCTGTAAACCCTTCCCATAATTTCCATGTATCCTCAGTAAAAACATTAGCCCCAAGTAGCTAGGGAGCCAAATGAATCGCCTCTGCCCAAACCTTTTGAGCTACGGGATTTGACAAATCCAATCCCCTGCTTTTAAGCATATCTCTCAGTGCTTTAAGCACTGGGTCTTCAAACTTAAAAATTGTGTTACCCATTTTTAGGGTCTTGCTTACCCCGAACCTCCTTGATTGGCCCCAATCCGTTTTTTCTTCTTCTTATTTCTTTCTTTTCTTCTTTTCACCTTCATTCAAGCACCACGTTGAGCTCCAGATGCCAGGGGTTCAAACCTGCGACCCCCAGCAAGGTGAGGATTGGGGATGAGTGAGCATGCCGTTCGCCAGCCCACACCTCCTCCATTACCCGGGGACACTCAGACGCAATGGGGAGCCTAGTCAAGCTGGGACTCATTTTATTGCCGGTGTTACAAAGCTTA
>NW_008357033.1:138251-149987 GCF_000622305.1 Nannospalax galili | reverse complement strand
AGCTTAAGGATGGTCACGTGCTGATCATGCACTCCTCAGCAGTGTGGAAGTATTCTTCAGACTTTCAAAGCAGGCCAGGCCGTGCCCCAGTAACTTCTTTTCAGACCTATGCACGTTGGGGCCTTTAGGTCCCCACAAATGACAAATCTTATGGAGATTCTTTTACTATTATTAAGTGAATTTGAAATGTTCTGAGGCTGGTAACTGGCTGTGGCTACACATTGATCATACAATGCCACTGAACTGTACTCCTAAAACGTTTAAGATAGGGGCTGGAGCAATGGCTCATCAATTAAGAGCACTGGCTACTCTTGCAGAGGACTAAGGTTGGTTCCCAGCACCCACATGCTTGCTAACAACCATCTATAACTCAAGTTCCAGGTGATACAATGCCTTGTTCTGGCTTCTGTAGGCATTGCATGATGGGTGCAGGCAAAAATATTCGTACACATAAAATAAAAATAAGTCAAAAGAGAACATGTGAGACCAAACATGAAAAACTATAAGGAAAATACTCATAGACAACAATACTCCTTATCAGTAATTGACAGATCCAGTAGGCAGAAAATCAGTCAATAGACAGTTATTTCAACAACATCATCAATCAACCAGATATTATTGACATTTATATTCTATTTCATACACTTACAGCAGAATATACATTCCTTATTACTGACATGAACCATTTATCAAACAGATCACATCTAGGGCTATGCAATAATCTTTACTGTATTTAAAATATTAGAAAACACATAAGTGAGCTCTCAGATTACAGCAAATCATTTCAAAGTAGAAATCATCTCAATTCATATTTTTAATTGAACTAAATGAAAATAATGTATAATTTATCAAAAATGTAGGATGCAGCAAAAGCAGTACTTAGAAGAAAATTTTCAAAACAGTGTATCATAAAAGAAGTAAGATCTGAAATTGGTAACCTAAGATTCTAGTTTAGGAAATTAGAAATTAAGGAAAAAGGAAAAATATAAGAGTAAAATAAAGAAATAAAAGATAAGGCAGAAGCCAGGCCTGGTGGTGCACACCTTTAATCCTGGGGCCTAAGAGGCAGAAATAAGCAGATCTCTGTGAGATGCAGGCCAGCCTGGTCTACATAGCAAGTTCCAGGCCAGCTGGTGCTACATGAAACTCTGTATGAAAAATATATATAGAGAGAGAGGTGAGGGAAGGAGGGAGGCAAGAAAGAAAAACCAGTAAAAATATTAAATATGCAAAGAAAAAAAATAAATCTGAAAGCCAGATCCTTCAAGTGATAGTAAAGTTGATTAAGCTCTACTGAGACTAAATAAGAGAAAAATAGGAGACACCAATTACTAACATAAAACATGAAAGAGGCACCATTACTATTATCATAGCCATTAAAAAATAATAAATATTTTAGCACATTTATTCTCACAAATTCGGTAATTAGATAAAATGGACTCTTAAATAATCTATCAAAATCCACAGAAGGGGGAAAATGAATAGTCCAGTATCTATTAATGAAATTCAAGAGGCTGTAGAGATGGCTCAGATGTTAAGAGCACTTGCTGCTCTTTTAGATGTTTGGAGTTCAGCTTACAACCACCATGTAGCGTGGTTCACAACAACCTATAACTCTAGCTTCAGGGTATATGATGCCCTTTTCTTGGTTTCCATGGGCACCTGTACACACACACACACACACACACAAACACACACACAAAAATGAAATAAATTGGACTGGAGAGCTGCTTGCAGCTGTTAAAGGCTCAAGCTCACAACCAAAAAGACAAAAATGAAACAAATTTTTTAAAAACAAATTTGAACTTGAAGGTAAGACCCTACTGCCAAAGACAGAACATACTATGGACACAGGATTTGGAGCAATAGAACTGCAACTGATATGAAACCACTTCCCCTGAAGGCTAGCTCTCTTATCTTTAGAGAGAGCTATGAAAGTGCCAAGGGAAAACATCAAGGGATGATCCAACACCAGCTTCAAGACCATATAACCACATCAATGGCCAGCACAGCATACGTCATTGGTGCAGTAGTGGCATTTTTTTATTGGGGCAATCAACAGCCACCTAATTGGATTAACTGCCTATTCAAAGGAAGGAAGCTCAAGTGTAGAAATGTAAGCATAACCTAATACACATGACTGGAGTGGTCATAGACCTTGGAAAGAACTCCAAGACTGTCACATCGCTAGACTAACGTGATTTCTTACTATGTACAAAATATGTATCCTTATATTTACAGACAAATATCTCAGTCACCCCACATCAAAGAAGCTCATTTTGCACCAATCAGAGACTACTATCCAGTACCACAATTGGTCACATACAGATATTGTCTATGAATTGCCCAAGCCTAAGTGACACATCTACAATGCAACCTCGACACTTAAGGCTCATGGAACATAGAACAGGGATAAAGAAGATACTAATGAATATCTCACTTGTCAATAATGAAGCTCCCTCATGCAGAGGAGGGCCAGGGACACAAAAGGTCACAAATGTCCAAAGTGTAGAGATCAAGAGTCTGCTGAAATGATGGTCTTAGGACAGGATAACTTTATTAAACTTCACCCACCCAATGCCCAGGGACAATTGTGGAAGAAAGGGCAGAAAGATTGTAAGACCCAGGGAGGAGGTGCAGGACCATATGGAAAGTCCTATAAGCTCCTGGGAACCTGCTCACATGAGTCTATGCCAGTGGTGTCGGCATACACAAATCCCAGGCAAACTCAGACAGACAATATCCCAGCATAGAACTAGGAAAATGAATACCAGATCTCAATTTCATTTGAAGGAATGTTAGCAACTGATTGCTGATAGATGAAGAGGAGCTAATCTTTCTAAAACAAGGGACTCTAGATAGGCTGACTAGACTCAGCAGACAGACTTGCACTGGGAAACGGCTGGGGACACTGACAGCCCAGTGGGCCTTAAAAGATTTGGCAGAGTATATGGGCACCAGTGTGATTGTGGGGGCTATAGAAGGGTGCTAGTGGGGATGGGGGTATAAAGATAATTAAGATTATTTGAGATGTTCTATATGAAATATAGAAGAAATTTATATATATATGAAATGAATTTAATTAAAAATGATTAAACTACCACAAAAGGCAAGCTTTGATGGTTTTGCTAGTGAATTCTACCTATATTTTAGGATGAAGTTGTACCATTCATGTATAGACTTTTCCAAGGGATACACTTCCTCCAGTATTTGAAGCCAGAATTATGCCAATACTAGAAAGAGACAAAAATATGAAATGAAGTAAAATTATAGATACATATCACTTATAAACTGTAAAATTCCTGACAAAACATTAAGAATCTAAATCCATCAGTGTATGAAGGAACTCTATGCAATGAACAAGAAATATTTATAAATAAGGTTGAATCAACTAAGATACCTAGACATTGTTATGCATGATTTAATCCTAGCACCCAGTAGACAGACACAAGTGGATCTCCATGAGTTCACAACTAGCCTTGTCTTCATAGCGAGTTTCAGGGCAGCCAGAACTATATAGTGAAAGCCTATTTCAAAGAAATTTCAACTAATATAATTCATCATATCAACAGCCTAGAGAAAAAAGTCATGTGACATATTAATACAGAAGAAACTTTTAAAAAATAATATACTTCTCAAAAATAAAAATTCACCAGCAAAATAGGAATACTTTCCTTAGTCTAATAAATAACATTTTCAAAATAATGTATAGAGAATGTCATTCTTGATCACGTATAACCACGTGTTTTGTACCTAATATGAGAAAAATGGCAACAATTTCTTCTCTCATTATTTTTCTTTTTCCTTTTTTCTTCTTTATTTTTTAGAAAGGGTCTCACTGTAGCACCAGCTGACCTGGAACTCATTACATAAACTAGGCTAGCCTGGATCTCAAAGAGATCTGCCTGCTTCTGCTTCCCAAGTGCTGGGATTAAGATGTATGTCACCCCCTGGCTCTCTTATGATTTCTATTCAGTATCATAATGGAAGAACTAGCTAGCTCACTAAGGTAAGAAATAAAAAAGGAGAATGAGTTCACAAAGATAGAAATACATTTGCATTAGTTCACAGATAGCCTGATGGCTGATGCAGAAAGTATCAAAGTGTTTAAAACAAAAGCACTGGTACTCATTTGTGATTATTACAAATTTGAAGGATGCAAAGATTATATACAAACAACAACCGTTTTCTATTTATCAGTAATGAACAATTAGAATTTGTAAATAAAATTTCAACACTGTATTAGCAGACAAATAACAAAATACTTGTGTTATCAAAATATAAATTATAAAACTGATTAAAACCAGTAAGGAGATCTAAGTAAATTAACATGTTTTAAGTGTTCATAATTAGAAATAATATTGTCACAATCTCAGTTCTTCCCAAATTAACATAAATTTCACACAATCTTAACCAAATGTCTCTAAATTATTTTCTGAATAACATACTGATTCTAAAGCTTGTGAGAGAAAAAAGACCCAAATTAGCCACTAAAAAAAGTTGGACCTCAGGCTTCACAAGGATAGGAGTCCAGAGAGGTGGTACTGATGAAAGAATAGACAACCTGAGATTGGAGAGATGGTGGCTTAGTGGTTAAGAACACTTGCCATTCTTTTAGAGGATCCAGATTCAATTCCCAGTACCCACATGGAGGCTAACAACTGTCAGTAACACCAGTTCCAGGAGATTTAACACTCTCTTCTGGCATCTGCAGGCATTGCATGCACGTGGTGCACTTATGTACTCACAGGCAAAACACATAAAATAAAATTACGAACAAAATTTATTATTTTATACATCAATGCAACAGAACAGAAATGAAGAAATAAACCTAGAAGTAAAATCAACAGATCTTTGTCAAAGAAACAAAGGCAATTCAATGAAATAAAGGATAGTCTTTCCAACTGACAGTACAGAAAGACCTACTTCCACATGTTTTAAAAAGTGAACATAATCTCAAAATTGCACTTTTCAGAAAAAATAACTAGTGAATCCAGGACCAAAATGTACAATGTTAAAAAATGAAATTCCTAGAATAAGGAAGAAAATCTAGGTGGCCCTTGACTTCGGTGAAGTCATTTTAGACAGAAAACCATAAGCATGATCCATGAGGAAAGAAATATGTAAAATTTCTGCTTTGAAAGACAATGTTAAGAAAACTAAATGATAAACAACAGACTTGGAGAAATGTTTGCAAAACCCATATCCGACAAATACTAAATTCAAAACATACAAAGAATTCTTTAAAAAAACAACAAAAAGATAATAAACACTATCATATACAAATGTGGAAAACAACTGAGCAAACCTCTTACCATAGCTGGAAATGATTTGCAAATAAGTATATAACACAGTGATCAACCCTGAATGATTGTCGGAACTGGAAATGAAAAAAATGGGGTGCTATATGTTGGTACTGAACTGGCTAAAATCTGAAACACTAACAAATGCTGACAAAGGTTGCAGAACAACACAAACTCTTACTGCTGGTAGAAACAGAACAGTAGTACCAAAATTTCCACTTCAAAGACAGTTTTTATGTTTATTACAAATTTCAACCCAATGTTACCATTTATATATTCTCTACTTTTCTGATCAAGGCAATTTATAGAAAGAGAGTTTATTTGGCTTACAATTACAGAGAGTTAGAATCCATAATGGAGGGGGAGGCATGGCATCAGAGATGGCTAGAGCAGAAAGCTCAACATCGTGTCTTCAAGCAGGCATAGGAAACAGAGATCAATTGGAAATCCAGAAAGACTTAAGAACTATCAAACCCTGCTCAGAGTGATGTGCTTCCTCCAGCAAGGATATACCTCCTAAAACATCCCAGAACAGTGCTGCCAATTGGGGAACAAATTTCCAAAAACTTGGACCCAATGGAGGAAATTGTCATTCAAACAATTGCATTCCACTCCCTTACCCCCCATAGGTTCATGACCATATAGAATATAAAACATATTTAGTCCACATTCAAAAATCCCCATAGTCTTTATAAGCCTCAATACTATTCTAAAGTTCAGAGTCCAAAGTCTCTTCTGAGACTCAAGGCAATCTTTAAACTGTGAGCCCCTGTAAAATCTAAAGAAAAATTGCATAATTCCAGCATACAGTGGAACCTAATAGATATTTCCATTCCAAAATGGAGGAATGGGGGCATACTGAGGAAATACTGGACCAAAACCAGACCAAAAACCAGTAGAGCAAATACTGAATCCTGTAGCTTCATCTCTGGTGTCTGGGACTTTACTTCCAAAACACTTAGGTGGCTCAGTCTCTCAAGCTCTGCTACATGCAACATGTATCTCCCTCTTGAGCTGGTGCCACTTCCTTTATTCAGCTCTTCTTGACAGACATTTCATGGCTCTGGCATCTCCAGCATCTTGGGGTCTCCACTGCCATCCAGGTTTTATCTTTACAGTACCTACAACCTGTGGGGCCTTTTGGCCTGTCAGGTCTTTCTTTATGCAGGTGAACCACTGCTGCACACTGCTTGGTCTTGGAGGCTCTCTGAAACCATGAGGAAGAATCAATAATCCCTTCACTCTTTCATCTTTCATGCATATAAAGCCAGCACCAAATGAATAACACTGCCTAGTCAGCTGCCAGCCTGGGATGGACCATGGCCTGCTCTATCCACATTAGCAGTTTTTCTATGCTATGTTTTCTAGGAGAAGAAAAACTTTCTGGCATGATCTTTTTACATGCTGGAGGCTTAGCTAGGTGTCATCTTGTCCTGAAGTTACTCTTTCCATTGTTTAAGTACAAATCTCTAGGCCTCTTCTATGGCTCTAATGTCTTTATCAAAGAGAGTCTCTCCTTCAGCACATGCTTTGGCTCCAATCTTCTTACTGCTCTTTTTTCAATCCAAACTGTACATTCTGCATTTCTTTCTGTCCTACTTTCTATTTTTCATTGTAGATGTTCATAATATTCACATTAATAACTGTGCCACTGTTTCTATATTAGGATGTCTTGAAGTTTCCTCTGCCAAAGAAATTATTCCATTACTTTTGAACAGAGCCTCAGACAAAGTCTTAGGCTAGGGGCAGATGGCACCCAGATGCTTTGCCAAAACATCCCAGCTGCTGATTAGGTCCTTATTTCCCCCTGGAACTACTCTGTTTTCAGCACTATTTTCTTCCAGTCTCCTAATAGAACATCCCATTAACCTCTGCTTTCAGCATTCAATTGCTTTTCTAGTCCAAAGTCTTCTACATTCCTCCAAAACCCTACATGATCAGGTTCTTCACAGCAATACCTTACTCTAGTTACCAACTCCTGCATTAGTTCTTTGCTGTTGCTGTGATAAAACACCATGACCAAAGCAACATATATCAAGAATTTATTTGGCTTATGATTACAGAGGGTTAGAGCCTGCAATGGTAGGGGATACATGGCAGCAGAGGTGGCCAGAGCAAAAAGCTGAGTGATCAGATCCTCAAACAGGAACAGGAAGCAGAGAGCAACTGCCAATCCAGCAAGGCTTAAGAATTATCAAAATCTGAACTCAGTGACATGCTTTCTCCAGCAAAGTCACATCTCCTAAAACTTCCCAAAACAGCACTACCAACTGGGGACAAAATGTCCAAATACTTGGAGCCTATGGGGGACATTTTCATTCAAACCATTATGATATGTTCTAATAATCATGCCCCTTGCTATTTACTTAATTTGAACAGTTATGTCCTTTAAAATATTTGTGCAGGAATATTTCTAACAACTTTACTTATAATTGTCCAAACTATGGAGAAACTTAACATGAACAATTGGCATCATTAATTTAGCTCCCTGGCTTCTTCCTCCCTCTCTCCTGCACTTCCTCGTCATGAGTTGAGAAGTTTGTTTCAATTGAGCTCCACACTGTGAAGTGCTACCTCACCACAGGCCCCTTGATGATATATAGGTGGTGTCCCTACTTCCCAACAGCACCTAGATAGGGACTTAACCTTTAACACATGGGGTTTGGGGAATATATAGGTTCTAAACTGTAAAAGACTTCATCTTCCTGTGCTCTTGAGTGGTTCTACTTGGCTTATACCTCTAGGGAAATAAAGATGAAGTCTTTGGTCAGTGGCTCATGGTGAATCAGCATTCTCTAGTTAAAGTAGAAAACTCTACTGGAAGCATGTACCTCTTCCTTGACATATGCAGGATCTCTTTGGAAAAAAATAGCACATGAATAAGAGGGCAGGGTTCCTGTGTTCTCATGAAATGACTTCCTATGAAAGTTAAGTCTCTAAGGACCTATTTTGAAAGACTATCTAACTCTTCTTTCCCAATCATTCTTTCTGTTACCACCTCTTCTTTTTGGACAAACCACCCACATTATGAAAGTTGATTTAAACATATTCAAGAATTGGCGATACAAAGACTCTTCTGCGATTGAAGATGAATTTTTAAAAATTTTCTTTGATGGAATCATGGAAGCATTAAAAATATGACAATTTTCTTTATTTTATTTCATCCTTATGTGGAAAGAATCATATGATCCTTGGCCATAACACATTATACCATGGGTTTAACGGTGCTGACACGGACAGCAGTAACATTGAGGAATTTGTTCTCCTCTTGTTAATGTCTCTAAAAAGAAGTACCAATAATTTATCTTTGGAATTCTTAAATATAATAGTGATAAGTCTATTTGAACTTGCAAAGAATGGTAGATCAAATAAAAATGAATAGCACCTACTCTGTTGGGATAATCACCGAGCACCAATCAAATGGCTGTGCTCTATGCTACTTATATATAGATGAATCTGAGGGCTAATTGAACTAAATTGTTTTTCCTGCATCACAACGAGAACAAATATATCAAGGTTTAGATTGCAACAAAAATGTAAAAGTCTATGACATTCTGTCCTTGAGACATGACATGGCCTTACAGCACATGAACTCACTGCAGCTATGGTTGCTTGTTCAAGATATGTACAAGATCAAACAAGTTAAGCATGGATGGGACAAGGACTCATAAAGCTCTACCTCTATCTGAGGAGTTATTGGCAGTTGATGGTGACTGGTGGAGGGATACTTATTTTTCTTTGGGTGTGTGGCCCCTGGTAGTTTGTGCACCAGGGCATGTCCGGGCATCCATGTGCATATGGGCAACAGTGATTGGGTATAGTGGGATTTTTTTTATTTGAATTTGGGAGGGAAATGTGAGCTCCAGGAAAGAGTTGTAGTGAATTTGGAATGAATATGATCATAATAAATCATATTTGGGTTTGAAATTCTGAAATAACTAAAATAAAATATGAATTTATTTTTGCTTCAGCAAAAGCTATAATGCTTTACTATAATAGCTATTTTCAAAATCTCCAAAAAGCCCATGTGCTTAATATTGTGCTCTCATATTGAGGTATTATTGGAAGTGCTAGAACTTTCAAGAGAAGCCTAGAAGGAGAAATTATGTCACTGTTGTGAAAAGATATTGGGATGGGAGTCTTTTTCATCTCTGCTTCATGGCTACCATAATAGTTTCTCCCATCATGCATTTCTGTCATCATGTGTTGTATCACCACAGGCTCAAATACAACAGAGCCAATTGACCAAGAACTGAAACCTCTTAAACTATGAATAAAATCAATCTTCCCTCTTTGAAAGTTTTTTACCTTGGGTACTTTATCATAGTGACAGAAAGATAATGATCTATCTAATGATTTTCTTGAATAAAATGAATACCCAGATACTCTAAAACAATTATCACAGAGGTCTAAACAAATTTCAGCCTAATGACATTATTTTTAAAGCAGTTATTAAACTCGTATCATTTATGCGTATTATAGACTCAGAGGTAAATTAAGCTTCACGTATAAACAACATGTTTTTCTTTGAGTGTCCCATAATAAATCAGAGCTGTTGCAGTTTGGTCCATATGTTCTCTCCTGCCTTGCTTCCTTTTGTGCCTTTCTAGAAATTGATTCTCAAGATCTCTGCCTAAGGAGTCCTTTTCATACTTCCCTTTCCTCCTCTTCTGACTATCAGTAATCACCTTACTTTGTAACAGTAGTCAGATGCACACATAAAACCAAACACGCTGACCAGCCGCAGAGAAAACGATGGGGAGATCTTTGTACAGTGAACTTTAATTTAGAAACTGTGAGCTCATTCACAAGCCCTTGTGTCACTTAAAATTGATTCCGAGTTTTCTAGCTGCTCATATTTACTCTTGCAGAGGAATTTTTAGAAGAGAGAATAAAAATAAAGGAGATACATTTCAAATTTTCAGAAAGCTGTAACGGCTGAAGTAATAACCATTGAAAGAGAACAAATGATTAATCATGCATAAAGTGATGCCTCCTCAAGTTTAACCAACTTAAAATGCTTATTGAATGGAAACATGCGTAAAAGTGGGTTTTTGAAGTATTAATAATGGCTTGCTTTTTGTCAGCTAATATTTATAATTCTGAGTTCATAATATTTTTCTCTCATTGATTTTTCTAATTGCTGCTAACTATTTCCTTTTTGAGGAATTGCCATTTGCTACCATTGACATTTTGTAGCTGTATTAAGCCACCTGATTATTTTCATGGAGAATTTGTTTGGTTGATTTCTTTTTTCAAAAGATCTGCTATACTCAAGGGTCTAGTCTTTTATGGATGAAAGTCAGATCAGAAGGGGTGATTCCTTCTCTTTTTGTGGTTGAAAGATGGCCATTCTAGTTCAATCACATCTCCATTCCCCTTTAAAGCAGCCCCAAGCTGTCTTGACTAACAAATCTAGATTTACATGTCAGTCTACAATATTTCCTTATCAATTACATTTTACATTTTATCTTTGCCACAACTGTAGGCAAAAAAGATTACTTAGGTTTTTCAAAGTAAGAGAAACAAGGACCAGAAAAGCTCTGTCTACTGTTCTGTGAAACCCACCAAGGAGACTGATGACCCAGAGCATGATGTCTTGCTGACATTTCTGATTTCAAAGTCGTCTCTTCTTCTAGGATTCTATGCCTAAAAAAGATACTATATTAGGTGTCAAGAGCACAGTGGGGTTCATAGTAAGTACCAATAGTCCAGTCACATCAGCCAATTATTTTTTGTAGGAAAACAAAAATGTTCCGCTCAGTGGGGAGCCTTGCTTTCAAGTCAATACCTACTGGCTACAGAGTCCCAGATTCTTGGACTTATGTTTTCCTTTACAACAACCTATTCATTGAAAAATCCAGAAGGTTTTTATACATTACAAGAACTGGCAGTCATGTGGGATATGGCAGTTACATACAAAGATTTAGAGCACAAAGAAACAGGACATAGAGCTTTTGGCACCAGCTAGGGACTGTTTGTAAAGCAGGATGCTTAAAGTTTTATCCCTGCTATCTGGTAGCTGATTGGCTACAATGTTTTCTTTCTTAGTGCTAAAAGCATATAAAACCTTTACCTTTTAGCCAAGGAGTAAACCTTTAACATGGCCTATTCTTTTAGCTAGTGATAGCTGAGTTATCTACTCTGGACAAGGAGGTGGGCTAAGGGCTGTTTGACCAAGGTGCTTTCCCTCAGAGCAAGAAGCTTAAACTTTGGACTTGGCCACTTTTCTCTTGCTAGGCCTGCACTGTTCTGCAAAACAGGGATATCAGAGCTGCTGTTTTCAGCTTCCCTCCCTTTCGCAGAGAATATAGCCTACCTTAAAAGTTTTAGGCCCATCTTGACCTAGGGCATGCCATCTTGGTTTCCTACAAAAAAATTTATTGAAATATGAACATTCATTGACTTTAGCTGCTCTTATCCTAGAGTAACA
>NW_008357033.1:124036-138189 GCF_000622305.1 Nannospalax galili | reverse complement strand
ATAGAGTTATTATATATATTATAGAATTAATTATTGAACATATTTAACAATACTGGTTTAAAGACACAGACATTTAGAAACCTCCAGTAATGCCATCTAGCTGTCAAGGACTTATTGAATGTCTGGAACCCATTTCAAAGTTTGTAACTATTAAAACTTATAATGTCTGGGGCTGGCAAGATGGCCCAGCATGTAAAGGTGCTTGTCACCAAGACTGATAGCCTTAGTTTACTTCCCCAGACACACACGGTAGAATAAGAAACCAACTCCCCCACGTTGTCCTCTGGCCTCCACACATTCACTATGTCGTGGGCACAAATTCTCTCCTCTCTCTCTCTCTCTCTCTCTCTCTCTCTCTCAATAAAAATAAATAAATAAGTTAGTAAATAAGCAAATAAATAAATAAGGCCTAGGGAGACAATTCAGAATTCAGAAGTCACCTAGCCTGGCCAACACTACACTCCATTGCCAAGTAATTGAAAAGCTTTAAGATGTTCCCGGAATACTGTTAGTGTTAAAAGTTCTAAATTTAAAATACATTAAAATAGTGTCTTAAATCATTTGAATGCTCAATGCTTAAAAGTTTCTTTGCATTGACAAAATTATATGATTATAAACATATTTTAAATATTAAAACTATCATAAAATAATATATTTTTGAAAATGTAAGATTCTACCAAAAGTTTTCTGCTAGCTATAATATTTAAGAACAAAACATGTTAACAAGGTATGATGATTGACATGATATTATGTGTCTAAAGTTTCAGGCTTCCCATTTTAAAACTTGGGGTGAAATTCACTATCGCTCTGCAGAATTTAACTATAAAGACAATGGTTTTCAGAGGTTTACTCTGAGGTTTTTATTTTGGTTACATAAATCATCTCTCCTCTCCCCTCCCCTCACCTCCCCTCCTCTCTTCTCTCTCCTTTTTGCTCTGCTCTCCTGCCGTCTCCTCTCTTCTTTCTCCTCCTCATCCTTCCCTATCTCTCCCCCTCCCCACCCTCCACTCTCTGTCCCTCCTGCCCCCTCCCCCACCTTACTGATCTCCCCTCTCCTTTCCAAATCTATCACTAATCATCACCGATGGGTTAAAACTGTTTTCTCTCACTTCATCACATAGATGAAATAATGTTCCTTGTTCTGTGTAGCTGAGTCTTTTTCCATCTGACCTGTTTCCTTTGCATGCTGTTTTAGTCTTCCCAGTGGAATAACTTCTACATTTCCAAAATTAGTGCTCCAATTTCCCTTTTTCATTTTAACTTAAGAAAAAAAGCTTTAAAAAGTTTTCCATCTTTTTGAATTTTACTTTTATTTGGAACAGGCCACCTTTTTTTTTTTTCTGGGGTCCTTTGTTCTAATAAATACTGTACCACCACACTGTTCTTTATGAAGATGTTAAAAAGAGACTTCTTTTCTAAAGTTATGAATTGAGAATGGCTTTTATCTTTTTGCAATGTGCAAGAACATAGCTTTGAACACTTAGCATTTGCTACTTCTGACTCCTATTCATTTCATTTTAACAAAAACAATGATTAGTTCAATCCTATTTCTATTCTGATATCACTTTGAGATACTGCTTAGTGGTGTGCAATAACCCCAAATTGTGACTTCTTCCAGTTTTCTGAGGCCTAATTACAAAGGATTATTTAGGTCCACAACAATGGAGGCACTGGATGTGCTGGGATGAGTAAGCCATCATCCTTACTCTCAAAACCCTTCCTGTTTAGGCAGCTTAATGAAATTAAATACTAAATGAAGCTATACTGCCAATTCCTGTCTTTCAAGGATTATTTTTCAAACTGAAAAATGGGAAAAGTACTAAAATATGATGAATAACAATATGGAACATTTGGCAATTTTTCTAGCCCAAGCAGTTTTCAGATTTTACAATTTCTCACAATTGTCTAATAATATATATATTGTCAGAAAAAGTGCACAAAGAGGTTAAATACTACATGATCAGCATTGTACAGGTGTTGCTTTAGTTGGTTGTTTGATTTGATTTAATTTCTTTAGCTATGCTATACCCTTGCCAAATATATCGGATATTTGGTAAATAGACCTGGGCACTGTTTATTAAGCCTTCCAAATGGTGCTAAGGTCAAAATGACGACCCAGTACTTTTCTCACATATACCTCCTTCCACATACAGGAGTGGCAAGCTCTAATTTATATATGTATAATTCCAGTTCTCTGTTGTGGGAAGAAGTCACCTCTGTTCATTATGATATTGGCTACAGAGATGAACAATGAGCTCATGACTGGAAGAACTGAGCTTTATGGTCCTCTCAGCTACAAGGAGGTTGGTATTGTCCCTGAGAAAATCATTTCTATGCCTGAGAAACTCAACTGTCTCTTATCTGAAAACTTCCTGAGAACTTTCAAAAGTGTAATTTGTAAACTTAATACCTATGGATTCTGACCTATCAGTCAGCCCAGATCAGACAGTTTTACAAAGGTACAAAATCCCAGTGGTTTAAGCAAAACTCAAAACAAAATGGAAAGCAAAAAGGAAACAAAAAACACCCACCCCTACCAGTAAAACTATGGTAGAATTCGTGGTGCGGCAGTGGTGGCAAAGAGTTAAAAGAGCACCCAGATTGGTGGGTATGACTTCACTGACCATCAAAAATAACAGAAAAAGGAAATTACCAGCATTCTCCCTTGTCTCTTTTGTTAAAAAAATCAGACACTCATGATGGGAGGTAAGTTGTCATGGTAATGGAAGCAAAATGGGCATGACATGGGAATAATAGGCCAAAAGTTATTTATAACCTCTTTGTTAAGGGTTTCTTTGGACTCAGCATGAGACATTGTATCCCCGTCCTCTCATGAGGCAAGGATACTTTTCTACATCAGTAATGTCTGAAAATGGAACAATTTCTGTTTTCTAAATTAACCCAGAAACTTTAAATGCTATAACTATAAGTTAAAGACTCTTTAGCACCAAAACATTTGGAAGTATCTAAGTTACCATTAAGGAGAAATTCATGCTGTAGTTATAAAATTAAGGAATCGTATGAGAAAGTGTTTGAGGACAAAACACATAAACAAGTTATAAAAATTGTTAAAACATAGAACTACAGGAGAATATTTTGGAAAATGTAGGCCCATACAGGGCCTCATACACATGATTTATGGAATAGCTATCAAAGGTCCTCACAAAAAGCCCATATGTTGATTTATAAATGGTAGACAGCTGAAGAGGTGATTGGATCATAAGTATGCTACCATCAAGTTGAACACACAGCTCTACCTTTTCTGTTTCCAGGCCCTACCTTTCCCTTTCTCTCCTCACTCTTTCCTGGCTACCATGGGGCAAACAGTTTTGCTCTGCCACATGTTGTCTACCATGATGTGTTGCCTAGGGCCAGAAACAATAGGATAGTTACATGGGCAGAAAGTTCTGAAACATGATACAAAGAAAAAGAAATCTGTCCTTCTTCCAGTTTTGTCAGTGAGGAAAATCTACCACACTGTCTTAAAAATTTTAGACCTTAGAAGTAATCTTGAACTGGCTTGTTCAAAAATCATTCATCAAAATAAGAACAGAAAACTGGAAGGCTATTCAGATTTCCTGAGTCCTGGGGCAGAAAATATTTATGTTTGTGCAGATGTCATATATATTTAATAGCCATTTCAGATAAGGGCACATCTATATGAAATATCAAAATCTCAATCCATAGTCAAGAAGCAGAGAGAGAGTTCCCCAAGTCACTTTCTCTATGTTATTCAGTCTAGGATCCCCCTACCAGGGAATAGCATCACTCACAGGGAGTGGGTCTTCCCAACTTAATTAATGCATTCAATAGAATCCTCCCACAGGCATGTCTAGAGACCATCTACAGGTGATTCCAGATTCTGTCAAGTTGACAATTAACACTAACACAATAACAGCACCTATTTAGATTTCAAGGTACAAACAAGTGAGACTTTTTTAACATGGCCAGAGATAGTTAAACACCTGTGCAGGACATGAACACAACACTCACCAAACTCTAACTATGAGCTCCTTTAAATAAAAAGACAGTTATTTGAATGTGTTCCAAGGTTCATTAAGGTGTAGTTGATATATGAAATTCCCCTATGTAATGAGTATGTCCTGATGAATTCGGGCATAGTTCAAACCTTTGGTTCTACAACTGTAAACCACAAGCAACTACACACATCCATCATCTCTAAATCCTTCTTTGAATACTTTTGTGGTTTCCATCCAGAAAGAGAACACTTACAGATAATGGCCCACTAACAATTTAAAGTGTGGAACACCATTTTACTTACCGTTAGTTACCATGTTCTCTAGAACGTATTTATTTTGTATACACGAAACACAAAAAGCACAGAATAAACTCTCTTAAGTTCCTTCTCCCCACAGCTGACAACACCATTCTACTCCTTGTTTCTCCGTTTGACTGTTTTAGCTATCACATATAAGGAAAGCCATCAGACACACTCACCTGTGTTCTTTCATGGTTATGATTTACCTATATATAGTAGGCTCCCATTAGATGATTTTTAAATAAATAACAAGAAGATTGTGTAGCTTTATGTGATTATCCAACTTTTTAATGAGTGAAATCTATACAAAACTTTCTGAGAATTCTCTGCACTGGCCCAGAAAATATACATAGCTTTATAAGCACACAGTACACACACACACACACACTCACACACACACACACACACACATACACACACGAGTGTGTGTGGGGGTATATGCATGTGATATGTGTGTTATTATATAGAGAGAATTGTAGGTCTAGGTGTTAGGAAACCCATACTTACCTTTGGATTTCCTTGACTTAACAGGGATAAATCCATGCAGAAAGTCTCAGTTGTAATCCCTTTTTATATATTTATAACATATACCTATAGCACACTACAAATTTTTAGACTATTTAAAAGTTCTAATATTCCACATCTGACCTCTGTTAATGGCAGATATTTTAACATATTCCAAAAAAAAAAACGCTTTAATAATATTGCACGCAACCAAGTCTGTATAAGCAGGCACTATAGAAGAAACACGCACTTCTTCACAGGAAGGGAGAAGCACACTGAGGCATGGTTTGTGAGCTCAGATTCATACGACCTGCATTCAAACTTCAGCTCTACCACATGCATATCCTAGGAGACTGGATAAATTAAACGGCCTCTTTCCTTCTCTGCAAGTGGTATCAAGTCAGAGGGTGACAGCAGCATACAGTACCTAGAATTACTATGGGAATAAATCACCAACTTCATGTGATACACTTGTAACAGTGCCAGGCATGTGGCTTTAGATATTGTAATATTCAGTAAATAGCACAAAAGCAAGAGTGATGAATTATTTTCTACATTTCATGTTGAGAATGTCCCAATAGTTCTTTTGCGTCATATGCTATTTTTATAGACACAAAAACAGTAGAACAGCTGAAATAGCTGCTTCCAGAACTGAGGCCTTTTGGCTGCCCTGCTGCCACACTCTTTTCTTCTTAGTATATGACTTGATATATTCTCCATCTGGCAGTCAAAGAGTCCATAGCTGAATGCCACCACCTTTTTTTGTATTAGTTCCCTTACGAAAGAAACATGCACAGGCTTCAACTTCTCTAATTCCTTAAAGAGATTTTTGTGGGATTTTCCTATTTTAGGCTGTCAGAGCACTGTAAACCAGCTAGCCTCTCCAGGAATATAGGAATGCTCATTAATAAATTGTCTTCAATTTAATTGTTTGTAGCAGTCTGATCTGAAAGATAAAGAACAGAGGTCCAGGTCTAGGTTTTAGGATAACCATATTCTTACCTTTAGGTTTCCTTGACATAGTAGGGATAAGTCCATGCAGAAAATCCCTGTGGAATCCAGCTTGACTGCTCACCATCTCGATTAACTCAATACATGTGTGCTGGATAGCTTTAGTGTCAACTTGACACACCTGGGTTGAGGGAGGCTCAATCGGGGAATTGCCTCTATTGGACTGGCCTGTGGCCACGTCTGAAGGGCATCTTCTTGATGAGTGATGTGGGAAGGCCCAGCCCACTGTGGGTGGTGCCACCCCTGGGCAGGTGGGCCTGTGTTGCATAAGAAAGCAGGCTGAGCAGGGGCCAGGGGAGCAAGCCAGTAAGCAGCATACCTTTCATGGCCTGTGCTCCAGCTCCTGCTTCCAGGTTCCTACCCTGAGTTCCTACCTTGGGCTTCCTGATGAACTGTGACCTGGGAGTTGTAAGCTGAATAAATCCTTTCCTGCCCAAGTTGGTATTGGTCTGTAGTAGGATTAGTGCCCTTGTAAGAAGACAGTGCAGGGCTATAGAGATGGCTCAGCAGTTAAGAGCACCGGCTGCTCTTGCAGAGAACCCCCAGGTTCAGTTCCCACCATCCACATGGTGATTAACAACCTTTGATGCCCTCCTCTGACCTCTGTCAACATTGCACAACACAGGTGTACCTACCTATATGCAGGCATTACAGTCATACACATAAAATGAAAATAAAAATAATAACTGTTTTTAAAAAGAGAAGAGACTCCAGAGTCTCCTCTCTCCAGCATGCAAGGCCCCACCAAGAATGGAATCTGCCAGCACCTTGATCTTTAACTTCCAGCCTTTGGAACTGTAAGCTATAAATGTGTGGTATAAGCCACCCAGTCAATGGGACTTTGCTAGTGTAGCCCAAACAGACAAAGGTGGGTGGTCTATCTTTATGCCAATGTTATATTCTCCTCATTATTGTAGTTTTGTAACTCTTGAAATCAGGTAATCTGAGTTCTCTATTGTTCCTTTTCAAAACTGTCTTGCATAGTCTAACTTTGTTGTTATTCCTACATCAAATATGTTGCTAGGATGTTAATTGGGATTTCATTCACTCCATAAATCATTTGGGGAGGATTGACATGTCAAGAAAATTAGCCTGGTGAACACCCACCCCTGATCCTGGTTGTCATAGGTTCCCCCATTACCCTTATGCCTGTCCTGCTGTGCCTGCCTTTCCTCTCCCCAACCCATCATTCTATGCAGCTAGCCTCTGGATCGTTTATCCCTCTCCTTCCTCACTTCCTGCACACTCTTCCTAAACAACCTCGCATGAACAACCATGTCTATGCCCAGAGAGCACTCCACACGTGTGCTCCTGTGACCCCTCAAACAGCAGCTGTACTGCTCGTTACTGCTTCCAGTGACAGCATTTATGCTGGATAGCTTTAGTGTCAACTTGACACACCTGGGTTGGGGGAGCCTCAATCAGGGAATTACCTCTATTGGACAGGCCTGTGGCCATTTCTGAAGGGCATCTTCTTGATGAGTGATGTGGGAAGGCCCAACCCACTGTGGGTGGTGCCACCCCTAGGCAGGTGGGCCTGTGTTGCATAAGAAAGCAGGCTGAGCAGAGGCCAGGGGAGCAAGCCAGTAAGCAGCGTACCTTTCATGGCCTGTGCTCCAGCTTCTGCCTCCAGGTTCCTGACCTGAGTTCTTACCTTGGGCTCCCTGATGAACTGTGACCTAGGAGTTGTAAGCTGAATAAATCCTTTCCTCTCCAAGTTAGTATTGGTCAGAGTGTTTTGTCAAAGCAGTGAAGAACAAACCAGGACAACATGGTTTGCAGATGAATGAATGGGTGAAGGCAAACCCTTTAACCCTAAAGTTTCCTCATCCAGAAAAAAGAAGTAAGCTTAATTCATACTATGATTGTAGCAATACCACAAATACAAATTTCAGAAATGTGGATGCTTTTAAAATATTTTTATTGTCTTGCATTTCTGCTTCAACCTGACACACATGTCTGGTTTTCCAGTCCATTTTATAGAAATTGATTTCACAAATATCCTCCTGGGTTGGAAGAAAGTGAAGAAGCTGGATATCACTACTATCTACTCTAGGAATCATCCTCAGTTCTTCCCCCCTTTCCTTCCCTGCTCCCCATTCAACCCCATCAATCAGTTCAGCCAAGTCTTACCTTCAACAATTCAGTTTGAAACCAGCCTCTTGCCATCTCCTGACACCTGTTCTTCTTTACAACCTTTCCATTTCTTATCACCAAGATAGGATGTTCACAATATCAAAACATAAAACAGTATGACCTTAAAAGTCCCACAGTCCTTTAAAAACCTAAACACTTAAACATTCAAAGTCTCTTTTAAAAGTCTCTTAATGGGGGCTGGAGAGATGGCTCAGCAGTTAAGAGCACTGATTGCTCTGGCAGAGGATCCAGGCTCGAGTCCCAATGCCTACATGGCAGATAACATCCAACCGCAACTTCAGTTCCAGGGGATCTGACACCTTCTGACCTCCGTGGGCACTGTATGACATTGGTGCACCTACCTACATGCACTAATACACAATAAACATAAAAAAATTTAAAGTCTCTTAACTCTGGGCTCCAGTAAAATCCAAAACAAGTACTATCTTATTTCAAAAGGGAAGAATTGGGCATACCTAAGCAAAACCTAAGTACAGCAAAGTAGCTCAAGGCTGGACATCTGGGATTCACTCACGATTTTCTGGACTCCAAAGGGTTTTAGAAGCTCCACTTCTCTGACTGGGGTCCACAGAACACACAGCTCATCTTGCAGACCCAAGCTGGCTCCAGTCTACACCTGCAGCAGCCCTGGTGGAAGTCCTATGGTCCTGACATCTAAAAAGCTGGGGTCTCAACTGAAACTGAGGCTATACCTTCACCAATGGCATTTTCTGGCCTCTCACGGTGCCAAGCCTCAGCTGCTCCCTGTGACACCCTTCATGCTTTCAACACAAGAACCATGCAGGGAACTCTTACACATTACCAAGTCCTGCTTCCAGCTTCAGATGGAGGCTTGGGCCCCCTCTGGACCATAGCTTCTGTATGCAGATCCTAAGGAAGTATTCCCAGAAGATTTTGCCACCATAATGCTAGTCTCTTGTTACTTACAGCTGATTTTTCAGCCCCAGCTAACCAGCATCAATTGTCCCAGTAAAGAAAAGTTTTCACTTCAGTAATTCTGTCTCTTCTTAATCACAGCTGATTCTTCAGCTCCAGCTGCCCAGAACCCACAGAGTTTCAATTCAAGATATCACAAGAACAGCCCTGATAGTCTCTATGCCCCTTTGAAGCTTCATAAGCCAGGCCTCCATCCTCCACAACTCTTTCAGCCTATTTCAAGCTCCCCACCAAAAAATCCTCTAAGCACTCAATGGCTTTTCCAGCCTGAAGTTCCACAAGCCTCCCCAAAATACCAACGTCAGGTCTGCCACAGCAATACCCAATGATCCTGGTACCAATATCTGTTCTACTTTGTTTCTCCATTGCTGTGACAAAACACTCTGACCAATACCAACTTGGGGAGGAAAGGGTTGATTTAGCTTACATCCCCAGAGTCATAGTTCATCAGGGAGCCCAAGGTAGGAACTCGGTATGAACTCCGAGGCAGGAGCTGGAGCACACACCAAGGAGGAATGCTGTTTAATGGCTTGCTTCCCTGGCCCATGTTCAATCTCCTTTCTTAAACATACAGGATCACCTGCCCAGGAATGGTACTACCCACAATGGGCTGGGCCCTACGACATCACTCAATAATCAAGAAAATTCCCCACAGATATGGCCACAAGCCAGTCCAAAGAGGGAAATTCCCAAATTAAGGCTCCCTCTACCCAGGTGTGTCAAGTTGACAACTAAAGCTATCTACCACACCTCACTTGCACTATGCTGAAAATATATTATTCCAGTTTGGGAGAGCTATAAACAATTCTCCTTAAAATTCTATAATAAAATATAATTTTGACTGACATTCCTAAATATAAGACTCATGTTGAATTATGAAATGTGCTTGCATTACATCGAATGAGGTTTGGAGTCATTGAACAGTGGTTTGGGTTCTACTTTGCTTTAGTAGCTGAAAATTTTAATGAGACAATTTCTTTTTTTCCTCATCTGTCCTCTTAGTTATGAAATAGAAACAGAGTGATGGGTATGTTCACATCGGAATACTAAGAATCCAGGAAAGACACAGCTAACACATGCTGGAAGATGATTCGGTTTCTCGGGCATCCTTTAAGAGGGGAAAAGGGCCATGGCATCTTGAGATTTGCTGTCTGTTTTGTCCTCATGTGTCTTTACATTGGCATGTACAATCATTGAACAATCTTTGTTTCTTATTTCTGCCTTCACAATAGTATTCTTATCCTATGAAATACCTGGGTGCCTTTCAGTTGGTTTATCTGCTTGCCTGCTTGTTCGAGAAGGTTGTTTCTTTTGTTTTTAAGACTAGGTCCTGATATATTTCCTAGCCTACCATCAAGCTCCAGGGCTTGGCAATTCTGTGCCCTCAACATCCCATCCTAAGTATTACAACCATAGGCAAAGGCCACTGTGCTCAGCTTAAGTTGCTGCTTTATTATCTCTGCTCTCAGATGCTTAGATTAGGAATCTGGATTCAGGACCAAAAATATGAATTTTTAACATCCAGGTCTGGAATTTATAATGCAGTGCACCCAGAAACCTGACTTTGAAAAACATTGAATATAGCTTCTAAGTCTGAAATGTCAGAGAACACAACCCCTTCTTACTGAGTTACAGTTATCCCATTTTGTAAAGGGCTTCAAATTAAAATTAAAATACTATGGATATGTGTGCTAAAAAGGCCAGAGGAGATATTTATGTGAGAAATCCTCTGAGGCAAAATCTCCACATCCAGTGTATCCAGTGTTAGTGGAGACCCCATAAGTTACTACTGTTTGCTTTGGGAAATATGGCAAATACCTACACTTACATACATGCAGGCAATGTACTCAAACACATAAAATAAAAATAATAAATGAATAAATTGAAAAGACACTCATTTTTATTTCAGATATTTGAAGAATATTTCATCCTTATTGAATTTTTAGAAAATAAGGCAATTTTTAACTCTCCCCCCCAAGTTCAATGAAACTCCCACTATGTTTATGCACATAGGGATCCCTTCATCAAAATATTCCACCCAGATCTTGTTGGCATTTCCTGCTAACAGTTTTGGAATGGTAGAGGGGTTGGATGAGGGGTGGTTCTATCATTGACATGTGTCGGGCTTTCAAGTTTCCACCCACAAACAGTACAGTTTACATTTAATCTGCGAAGCAGAAGGGAGTTACATAAAATCTCTGTGTAACATCTGTAAATATACAAAGGGTCCTATAAATGTAGCAATAGACCCCAAAGTACTGAATAAACTGAAGTTAAGTAAAATCTGAGCTTTCTATCTCCTGAGCCAGTTTTTCCCACTACCAAACAAAGCCTGAAAGAGAAAAGGCAGAAAAGGTAAATAAATGTTACCTAGAGCCGAAGCGCTTTCCCTGAATACAAGGCGCCCCATGAATCTGACAACCCCACATTCATGAAGTCACAGGACCACTGATGGAAAAATTCTTGAAGAAAAATACTTCTTACTGAAATATCTTATAGGTATTTTTGCTCCCTAAATACTATACAGTAAAATTAAAATTATTAGAACTTTGCATTATATTACATAGTCTACAGAACCCCAAGGTTACTTGCTTGTATGAAAGGGTTTGAATTTTATTAAGCATCAACCAAAAAAATGATACTTCTTTGTAAAAGTAGTCTATTGACAGCAAGCAGACTGTGAATAGTTCCCTCAACTCAGATACCCTGAGTTCAGAGAGACTAAGTGCCTTTCCAAGGCCCAGATTGGCAAGGCAAACAGACTCAAGACTTTTAGCACAATCCCTTTATAGTCTCCCATAGCTGCTTCTGAAAGTAAATGATTAGCCACCTAGCAGTTAACTTCATATAGCTAAGGACTGTCCAGGACCTGAATCCTTTGTAGGTACAGATGATAATTAATAATGCATCTTCAATCAGATTGCTTCTCTTTGTTATTCAAAGATTTTCCAGAGTCACCAATGTACAAATTTGGTAGAATGTACTGATATATAAACAGAGACATAAGTGGTTTTTCTGGTAATCCTTGATGGTTAAACTCAAACTGATCAGAAATAACAGCATGTGGTGGCCTGGCTTTACACACCTTCCTATCTCATCTGTTGCTAAGATCAGGCCAACCAATAACATCTTCACATAAATCAGTCACACCTCTTCAAACTCAGCAAACCTGGCCTATCTGACCTACAGTCAAACAATCATAACTTGTATCTTCCTCGGAAAATCCCAGGCTTTAGCCCTATAACAGGGGATTTGCTTTGAAAATTTATCACAGCTGCTTTTCAGGTCCCTGTGAGAATCATTGCTCTTCTTGTTTTTATGTTACACAAAGTCAGAAACAGAAAGGAAAAAAAAAATCCCTTTACTATCTTCTCTGCTGAGTCACTAGCCATTAAAGGGAAAAGTTCAATTTTGTCCCAACCTCATAATAGCGGTCAATGGTTATAGGAGTCTTCAAATGAGGAATAATCTTGAATTCAGGTTTACAGACAGTATTGGCTGACATGAGGCAAAAACTCTCCCATACATATACCATCCTCCTTTAAATTAAATCCAATGGAAATCAGAGTAGAGCTTTTAAGGAAAATCAATAGAAGTGGAAGGAGAAAGAAAACAAAAATAAAAATGGACACAGATATGGACAATGGAAATAATGCTATAAGCAGTTGAGGATGAGAGATCTGTTCTAACTGCCTGGAAAGCTGTGCTACCAATTGGGAATGACATTGTTTTCAGGATCATCAGGCAAGATTTAATGCACGTCTGCTTAGCAGTTACAGGAAGACAAAGACATATTGGTTGCATTGTCTTTCTGTAATATTGATCCCCCATCCCTTTCTGAAATCTAAGTATCAAGGAAACGAGTAACACAGTCTCTTAGGAGACATTGGAGGAGGCACTGATTAATATTTGGTGCCATGTAGTCAACGCTCATTATTTATCATGGTCACCTTCTAAATCAGTGCTCCAGGAGACATACATCCTCCAG
Source organism: Nannospalax galili (assembly GCF_000622305.1). Taxonomy (NCBI): domain Eukaryota; kingdom Metazoa; phylum Chordata; class Mammalia; order Rodentia; family Spalacidae; genus Nannospalax; species Nannospalax galili. The sequence goes on along the minus strand of NW_008357033.1, from coordinate 125,314 downwards.
TGAGCCTTCTGGGTATTGGCTGATGGGTAATAAGACTTTTCTCAAGCACAGGGTTTCTCGGGAGAAACAAATTAATTACTTTTCAGAAAGATTAGGATTCTGTTTCTGGCTGTCAGCATTTCCTTCTCTGTGATGAGCACTGCCGTGTGTGTGTGTGTGTGTGTGTGTGTGTGTGTGTGTGTGTGTGGTTTTAGACACTATAATTTTATTTGAATTTAAGATGAATCTAGATAAAATCCAAGCACCACCATTTATCCTCTGGGTGGCTTTGTATGAGTCATTTAAGCCTTCTGAATCTGTTTTTAAGTTAGTAAATACAGATAATCATTTCCTTTTAGAATTACTGAGATAGACTGAGATGTAGAAGGGAGAACCTTCTGTACTGACTCTGAGATTGCTCAGTAAATGTTTTAACCATTTTGCTATAATTTTCATTATTATTTAATTGAAATGCTCAAAATATTCATCATAAATAATATTAAGAATCATTTAAGCAATAGTCCCTTGCTTGTTATCTTTCATACTGGAGTCACTCAGAGAGTTAAAAACATTGCAGTTTTGAGTCTGCCCACCAACATAAGTAAATGAGATCCTCCAAGTTTGAGATTGGGATAGCAATGATTTTTCAAAGCTCCCCAAGGAATAATGCTATGCGAGGTAGAGGTTAAGAAATCATGTAGTTCAGACCAGAGGCACAGTCTAGGGGAGCATCTTTTGTGACATTCTTTCTACAGATTCCCTTTTTAAAGGTTAGTTACTTAGGGTCAGTGTGAATCTCCTAACTCCATACCCATCTCATGAGTCTAAAATATTTTCTGATAGAATACAGTTTTTTTCATTGACACCTAAGTGAAAACAATATGTATTAGTATAAAATTATTTTATAACTATACTTCCTATTATTAAATTAGAGACAAATATGAGTCTTGTGAAAAATGTAAAGTTTAAATATGGGTACTTGGTTAAAACAATAGCCCATTTTCTACTCAGTATCAGGATTACTGCTGTTTTTATTGTAAGCACAAAGTATTCTTTTGTTGGTTGTTTTATTTCTTGAATCAGGGTCTCATTTTGTAGCACTGGCTGGCCTAGACCTCATGATATAGAACAAGCTGACCTCTTGAACTCACTGCAATTCTCTTGCCTCAGACTCTTAAGTGCTGGGATTAGAGGTGTGTACTACCACACCAAACTATTGAACTCTGATCCTTAAATTAGTTCTTGATATTACAACAGGTTCATTGTCTTTTCCTCCTTCTTTCCTCCCTATGTCCCTAC
>NW_008357033.1:109092-123974 GCF_000622305.1 Nannospalax galili | reverse complement strand
CTCTCTCTCTCTCTCTCTCTCTCTCTCTCTCTCTCTCTCTCTCCCTCCCTCTCTCTCCCTCCCTCCCTCCCTCCCTCCCAAATTCTAACTCTTTCCATCTGCAATTCAGGACAATCTTGAATAGCAAACTTAAATCTTAAATGTCTAGAAAGTTACCAATATGTGGGGGATTGTTTGTAACATGTCTACTGGAAACACCCAAACCTCCTCACATTTCCTGTCATAAGTTTAAGTTTACAAGTACTAACATGTAGTTTAAGTTTACAGGTATTAAAATGTAAGTGAATGCTCAAGTTATACAGAATGCAATCATCATAGACAGACACAACTAGGACTGATCTTCAGGGCATATTACTCAATCTTATACAATATTTAAGGAAAATAAATGGCCATGACCTACATGATTTTGGAGTAGTGGATATACAATTTTGAAGTGATGGATGTATTATTTTGAAATAAGTAATATCTGAAAGCCTTAGATTAGGAAGAGGAAAAAAATGCCTCAAAATTTTGAACCAATGTATGTTTACAAAATTAAAATTCAGATCCTCGTATGGAGGAGATAGCTATGATCAGAAGCCTGCATTGCCTTGATATAACTTAATACTGATGTCTGTTCCAGTGTTTATTTTCCATATAATCTTTATATTCGTTTCACCAAAATTCAATGGAAATGAAATGTCTAGATGATCTCAGAACTATCTCATCAACACTGAAATCAGAGGTGAGCCTTGTAAGAATTACTACCAATTAACACCAGGTAACAAAAGCTCTTGACAAGCTAATGAGTATCGATAGGTTAGTGAGTCATGCATGTTATATTATCATACATTCTCAAAGCCACTCTTTCTGGGAGATATTAACTTTATTCCCAAGAGGGAAGTCATGGTTAACTTGTATGAGATTGAAATTCTTTAATTTAGCCATAATCAGAAAATAACTAAAGATAGCCAGGGGTTGTGGAAACCAATAGATAGGTTGGCTGGCACTAGGTTGCATTTTCTCTACTACCAGGTAACCATTTAGTCAGAGTCATATCAGCCTCACTGAAATCCTCTCCATTTCCCAGAGACTAGTGTCAATCAATTACTGCCTTCTTCACCTGATACAGCAAGTTCATTTCTCCAACCATGCTAATCTGAGGTGTAACTAAGCTTGATCCCTTCTTTGAATGACACTTAGATTCTCAGATGGATCAAATAGTATATAAATACGTTGACTATTTTCCCACAAGCTCCTTTGAAAAGAAAATTCTGAAAGAAGAGAAACAAGATGAGAGAGATGAGAGACATGCACTTTTGTGAAGTACACAAAAATTGGTGCTATTAGGTTTGAGAGACAAAACTGACCATACGCTTTCACTATCCTTGAGTAAAAGAAGATGGAGAATATATGAAAATAATTTTAACTTTTGCTCCAGGAAATGCATTTTTTCAAAGTAAGACTTTAAAATAAATGAAATAGTCAGCTTGCTGATCAGTAGTCACCTCAAGCCTTAACTTGCCCCCCAAATATGAAGTTATTATGATAATCAACTCAGTTCAGATTCAAAATGTTCTGTACCTTGAAAGATCTGCATTCTGACCCATGGCATATTCAAAACCGTGGTGGATATGAATTCCCACTAGGTAGATATTGTAGATAAAGTAGATTTAAACTTTATCTTGTAAAGTCCCTTTTTGAAGACACAGTAGATACTGTGCCAGTGTGATAATCTCTTTTTTAAAAAATTCTTTGAGAGTTTCATACAATTTATTTTGATCATATCACTAACTGTCCCAGCTCCTTCAATATCCATCCCAACACCCTATCCACTAATATACATGGCTTTCCCCCCATCAAGTCTAATCTGTGTTGCCCAAACACTCTTGAGTGTAGAACTAGCCTTGCAGTGTTGTAGTTCTAACAGGGGGCACACCCTTAAAGAAAACTGACTTTTCCTTACCAAGACGCTATCATAAATCAATATCTACTTAGTAGGAGTTTACATCCACCTCCTCTCTGAATGCTAGAATTTTGTCTGGCTTAAGTTTGTGCATGCTGTCACAGTTGGTATGAGTTCATCTGTGCACGTGTTCTGCTCTCTGGAGGCAACTTTTCCTTGTAGACATTCAGTACCTCTCCTGTACAGAAAGTTTAATACATTGAGGTTTTCTTGATCAAGAGAGGTTTTGTTCTGTTTTGTTTCAGACTGTGTCTCCCTGTACAACCCCAGCTTGACTGGATCTGCCTACCCCAGGGATTAAAGGCATATCCCACCATGCCCAGCATCAATAGAGTTTTTGGACACTGGAAAAAATATATAGACTTCAGAGGTAAAAAGAGAGAAATAAAAAAGGAAAAGTGGTCAAAATCTGCAAGTAGCCAATTCATATTAAAAGAGCCCAAACGCACCCTATGAAACCAAGGAATACACTACCAAGTAAAAGTACACTTCTGAGTGACCAGAATGCAGGGAAAATCCCTGGCTTAAGAAATCAATCAATCTTAGAGGCTTTCGAAGCAAGCATTTCCGGTCTGAATACGTGGACTGGCTGAATGAAACAGAAGACTTTGAGCCAAAAATATCTGGACCATTTTAGGAAATAATATTTGACAGTCTTATAAACTGTTCTTACTGGTCAAGTACAAGAGACAGCTGGACCAAAAGCTGAGGAAGAATCACGAAACTGGACCATAATCTGAGGAGGACATCACAAGTGGTCTAAAGTATGAAGCAGAGGTGGCGTAAAGGTCCTGACACTCCTGTTGTTTAACTCTCAAGTAACCTTTCCCTCATTTGCTCAGGTGTGTTATGAGTTCAAAAGTATTTCTATGAACCATTTGAGAATAGTGTACTAAGCACAAAGATATGGAAACACTGATTGAAGACAATGAAATAAACATATTAATGTCTGATATTCGTATTATAAATTCATGTCTGCTCTGTGAGGAAAAGAATGTAAGTACTTCTTGACAAAGGAACACACTGTGATTCAAGAAAGATAGAAGATAGTTATGAACCACCTACACTGCTTCAGGGACTGCGTGCATACACTTACGTGAACAGGTATTTCCATGTATATATGCACACGTGCACGCACTTTTCTTGTATGAGTGTACCCACCAACTCTCAGATGCTGTTATCTTTTCATAAAGAATCTGATGCTTATATGGAATATCTTTCAAATATCCATTGATGGAGTCAACACTTGAAACCAACACCTTTGACTCCTCCTCCCTTCTTTATTTCATTATTCCACATCCCTTCCCTTTACCTGCCTTCCTATAAAGAAGAAAGAACTACACGTGTCGAGCTCATTTCTTTTGATATGCCCTGGGCAGACACGCTGCCTGTTATCCTGGCCTATTTATGGCTACAAATGGAAGGGATTTTCCTACTGGGTGCAGACCTAAGACTGACACATACTTGGGGTCAGATCTCGGTCTCCAGAGACAGGTGTAAATAATATTCTGCTCCTAAGTGGAAACATGGGAGACACATACACTCTTTCTACAGAGCAGAATCTGACTCCAGTTGGAAAATAACACTTATTCCAACTGTTTCTTACAGTTACTGGTATTAAAACATATTTGAAAAGTGGACCTCTACTATGAGGGATACAGACACTCTTGTAATAAGAATTTCTACTTGTAGCAACATCAAATGCCCTGCTTATTAATCCCAGCACTCGGAAGGCAGGGGCAGGTGGGTCTATGTGAGTTCAAGGCCAACTTGGTCTACATAGTGAGTTCCAGGACAGCTGCGGCTACAGGGAAACCCTGTCTCAAAAATGACCAAAAAAAAAGTGTTTAAGAGCTTAATTAGTGTATTCTATGGATCTCAACATCTCCCAACTTATCTTATTATCTATCAACTCTTTTATCTAGATCTTCCATTTCTATCACAAATATTTAATATCTGCCATAAAGTACCCTCCTCATACATTATGTAGGGGTATGGCTGATAATCACACAGTGAAACCTTTAGAGTTCCTTCCCGGATTGAGTTTGTGATGGTTGTAGGTATTTGTATATTTCAGTTACCTCAGTACCTGCACACTTTAGGCATCATACATGTCAACTAATTAATTTTAAATGGCTAATTAAGAAATTCTATACTGACATAAATTTAAAAAATATTGTCCAATGTACTTACCAGAAGTAGATTAACTTGATATCCTAAAGTCAGACATTTTTTAGAGATATCAAATGAATGCACTGCAGTAAACTCTGGTGCAAGTCTGGGTAAGAATCTATAATTATAATACACAGAGAGAAGAGCAAACCCAATTTTCATCTATTTTTAAAACTACTATGAGCTTTAATCCACATAAAAAGTTAATGCTTCTATATTCAAGACTGTGTCTTGTCTTTCAAAACAAACTAGAAAACGGAGGCAAGTTGTTACATTTCCTGGTCCCTTCTTACCCTAACACCTAAAATACATACATAATTAAGATAAAATGTACATGGTTGGAAAATTATAGAATATAAGATTTTTTGTGTGGTAGGATGTAGATTTTAACCATATCTACAGAAAGAAGTTGTTGACAATGGGTATTTATTTTCACACAGTATTTCTGCTGGGAACATAATTAAGATCATAAATACTTTGGCTCTGTAGCCAGGCCCATATACTGATAAGCCAGGAGCAGTAAAGAGGCAGGTCTATCCCAGTCAATCTTTGCCTGAAGATTATCTCAACTTTCTGTTTTATTTTCTATGATTATACAAGTTATTAGAAAAATTATTCTACCTCTGTACCTCCTTTTTGGCAATACCAAAAATATTCACTGATTATCTGCTACATCTTAATTCAATTTTAGTCATCATTGTCAAAGTAGTGAACAAAGCAATCTGGTGGCCCTTGTTTCTAGGGGTACAAATAAGCACTTCATGTCAAGTACAACATCAGTACTCAAGGCAGCCAAATAAAGCAGTGTTTAGGTTAATTTTGGGGGAGGGTCTTTTTGAGACAGGGTCTCCCTGTAGCCCCAGCTGATCTGGAACTTGCTATGTAGATCAGGCTGGTCTTGAGGTCACAGAGATCCACCTGCCTCTGCCTCTGCCTCTGCCGCCGGAGTGCTAGGACTAAAGGCGTGTGCTACCACACCCAGCACTTTTAGGTTATTTTTTAGTGAGTTAGCCTATTTTAAAAATATATGAACTTGCACCAAGGGACATTTAGATACAAATTCTTGACCAGATAGGCTGTAACATATATGATAGAATATCTGAAATCTGGGGCTAGAGAGATGGCTCAGCCAGTTAGAACACTGGTTGTTGAATCCCAGTAACCACATGGCAGCTAACAACTGTCAGTAACTCCAGTTCCAGGGGATCCAACAGCCTCTTCTGTCCTCTACCAGCATTGCATGACATGGGTGCACTTACCTACATGCAGGCAATACGCACATAAACATAAATTTAAAAAAATACCTGAAATCTAGTGGCAAAGGTGTGTGGGGAGGGGGAGGCAGTCAAAATTTGAAAACTGATTCTTCCAACAGCTAGCAGTTGTCAGTAGTTCTCAGGTAGGTTTGGGGCTTCTTCCTATTTACCCATGTATATGCTGGTATTTTCTCTGGCTTGACTTTATGTGGGTTTTGTTCATGCTATCACTGTTGCAGTGAGTTCATATGAGTAACTGCCCAGCTGAGTAGAAAACTATGTTTCCTTATGGTCATTCACCACCTCTGGCTCTTACAATCTTTCCACCACCTCTTCTTCCATTATCCCTGAGCCTTGGGAGGCACAGGTTTAATATAGTTATCCTATTTGGAGATAGGCACTCTGAAGTCCCTTACTCTATGCACTTTGGCCAGTTGTAGGTCTTTATGTTATTCACATCTGCCTCATGAGTAAGCTTCTCTAGTGGGCATTAAAAGATGCATTAAACTATGCATATGGCAATAAATAATTAGGAGTTGGTAAATACTATGTTCATTTGGCAAAACAATAATAGGAGATTCTTTCCTATGGCATGTGACCTGTCTAGCCACAGGTTCCTAGACCTGATATCAGAGTCAGGTATGAGCTCTATTTTCTGAATCTGATCTTAACGCTAATCATAAAGTGGTTGGTTACTCCTGTAACATTTGTGCCACTACTGCACTTATGAGCATGTTTCCAGGGCATATTGTATTTTATAGGATTCACAACTAGGTAATGTTTATGATTACATTTCTCTTCCATAGCATGCATAGCACCTTTCAGCACTATGAAACCTAGCCAGTGGAGATAAAGCTTTGAGTTCAGCACCAGCTTGAGTTCTACTTATCAGTTCTACAACTCATATGTGTAGTATCTTCAGCAATTGGGTCCTCCAAGTTCTGGTCGGTATCCAAGAGCAGGAAAGATGGCCAGTATTGTTTGAGGGGCAATGGAACCCTGATAAACAGTTTCAAAAGAGGGAGTCTATTCCTGGCATTGGGCTTTTTCTTTGCTAAATTGTGGTGTCTGCTAGGGGAAATGGCCCCTTTCATAGGGTAACTCCTGTAATATATGTTGTTATATACTTTAAGAAGTTTTATAGTGGTATAAATTGGGTCAAGAAACTCAAAAGGAGTTCTCAAAAGGTACAATATGATTGAGAGCCTTTTTAAAAATTTTTCAGCATCCTTCCTCATAAAGGAAATAGAAATTAAAACTACTTTGAGATTTCATCTTACCTAGTAAGAATGGCTAAGATTCAAGGAAGAAATGCCAACAAATGCTGGCAAGGATGTGGGGAAAGGAGAACTCTTATTCACTGCTGGTGGGAGTGCAAACCAATGCAGTCACTATGGAAATCAGTGTGGAGATTTGTTTAAAAGCTAGAAATAGAGTTATCACATGATGCAGTCATACCACTCTCAGGCATATGTCCAAGGGACTTAATGTCCTACTACAAAGATACCTGTCCATAAATTTTCATTGTTGCTCTATTCACAACAAACAGGAAATGGAAACAACCTAGATATCCATCAACTGATGAATGAATGATGGACATTTACACAATGGAATATTAATCAGCTCTTAAGAAAAATGAAATTATAAAATTTCCAGGTAGATGGATAGTACTAGAGATAATCATCCTGAATGAGGTAACCCATTCCTGGAAAGATGTTATTTCTCATAAATGGATGCTAGCTTTGAATCTTTAGATATTCATATTTTAATTGGAACATCAATAGATGTCAGGAAATTAATATATGATCATGGTGGGGAGATTTCATGGAAGATGTCATAAACACAGAGATGTAAGGGGGCAAAGGAGAATAATGGAGTAGAAAGGACTTAAATAGTTGGGGAGTGGGAGGGAAGAGCAGAGAAGGGAGTATGGGGAGGGGTACTAATACTAAGGCCTATTAGCTTTCTTTATTGAGCTTTTAAAATTTCATACAATATTTTCCACTCACATCCAAACCCCCTCCCTCATCCATGCCCCCCCCCACAAATCAAAGCCTATTCATTACAGTGTTTGTACCCAAATTTCCTTCAGTATAAATGCATCCACTGGAGTCTAGTCAACCCATCTAGTGGTCATACATAAGTCATACTTTCCCTCACCCAGCAGCAACCAGTCTCAAATAGTTCTCGATCTAGTGCTGACCCACAACCTATTTCTCACCTCCACTTTGGGTCATTGTTTAATTGAGCTGACATGGGTCCCATGTTGGATGCCATTGCTGTGGTGGGCACACATAAGCAAACTTCCATTGGCCTGAAAGCCTCTACCTTATACATTCATAAACTGGCCCTGGCTCTTACAATTTTTCTGCTTTCTCTTCCACAATAGTCCCTGAGCCATGGGTGGGTGAGGATCCATATATGAGTCCCATCCTACACTCTACAGTCTCTTATTCTCCAAAATTTGGCCAGTTGTGGACTTCTGTGTGCATGCGCTGATGTACATGGAAGCCTCACTGGTGAGAGTTAAGGGGTGCATTAAATGTACAGAAAAAAAGAGAGGGTACTGAAAGCTGCTAGAGAAAATTAAATTACATATAAAGGAAAACCAATCAGAATTACAGGTGAGTTTTCAACACAAACTATGAAAGCCAGAAGAGACTGGAACAAAGGATTCCTAAGGTCTAAACAACCACGGATGCCAACCCCATATACTTTATCCAGCAAAACTATCTATCAAGGTCAAAGGGGAACAGAAAGCATTCCATGACGCAAATAGCTGAAAGAATTCATGTCTTCCAAACTAGGACTACAGAGCATACTTGAAGCAGTACAAAGGACCAAAGAAAGGAATGCATATGCCCAAGAGGCTACAGAATGAAAATGAAGGTACAACAACAGAAACACAAAATAGGGCCACAACACAAAGAACTGAAATGACAGCACACAATCTGCTCCTTTCAATATTAACACTAAATATCAATGGTCTCAACTCCCAGTCAAAAGGCACAGTCTGATGCAATGGATCAAGAAAGAAAACCCATCTTTTTGTTGTCCTCAAGAAACTCATCTCGCCTTCAAGGATATACACTATCTGAGAGTGAACGGATGGAAAAAAAAAATATTCCAAGCAAATGGCCCTAGGAAGCAAGCAGACGTTGCAATTTGAATATCTGGGGAAATAGACTTCAAATTAAATTTCATCAGAAGAGATAAGGACGGTTACTTCATTCTAGTCAAAGTAACAACTGACCAAGAAGATACTACTATCAAGAAAATTTATGCACCAAACTTTGGAGCACCCAATTTCATAAAATCAGTAGTCCAGGACTATAAAACAGAGATTGGCACCAACTCAGGGATAGTGGGAAACTTTAATACCCCACTTTCTTCAATAGACAGGTCAACTGTACAAAGAATAAACAGAGACATCTGAATTAAATGAGATACTATATAAAATAGACCTAATACGTATATAGAGAATAGTCCACCCAACCACCAAAGAATACACTTCCTACTCAGCATCTTATGCAAGTTTTTCTAAAATTGATCAAATTCTGGGGCACAAAACAAATCTCAACAAATAGAAAAGCAAAGAAATAATTCCATGCCTTCTGTCAGACCGCAGTGCAATAAAGCTTATAATCAACAACAAATGAAGCTCTAATAAATTCAAAAACTCATGGAGATTAAACCACACACTCCTGAATCATGAATGGGTCAAAGAAGAAATTAAGAAAGAAATAAAAGTATTCCTGGAACAAAACGGAGGACACAACACAACAAAACCTTGGGACACCCTAAAAGCAGTCCCAAGAGGTAAGTTTATAGCTCTTAGTGCCTACAGTAAAAAAATCAGAATGAGTACATGCAAATGACTTGACAATACAACTCAAGACTCTGGAAAGGCTAAAATAAACCAACCCCAAACCTAGTAGATGAGAAGAAATAACAAAACTCAGAGCAGAAATTAATGAAATGGAAACAAAGAAAATAGTACAAAAAAATTAATGAATCTAAGAGCTGGTCCTTTGAAAAGATTTGAAAGGTTAAACAAGATAGATAGACCCTTAGCCTAGTTAACCAAAAGAAAGAAAGAGTAAATCCAAATTAAACAAAATCAGATATGAAAGGGGAAACATCACAACAGACACTAAAATAATCTAAAACATTGTAAGGGAATATTTTAAAAATCTATACTCCATTAAATTTGGAAACCTACAAGAAATGGATGAAATCCTAAAATTATGACCACATCCAAAGTTAAACTAAGAGGAGATCAATAGCCTAAACAGACCCATAACAAATAAGGAAATTGAAACAATAATACAAAACCTCCCAACTAAAAAAAGCCTAGGCTGGGATGGATTCATAGTAGAATTCTACCAGACAGTCAATGAAAATCTACAACCAATACTGCTTAAATTATTCAAAAGGATAGAAACAGAGGGAGAACTCCCAAACGCTTTCTATGAAGCTAGCCTCACTCTAATACCAAAATTATAGACCCATATTTTTTAAGCATTCTTTTTTAAAAATATGTTATTTTTATCTTATGTGTATGCAACCTACATAAGTGCACCCATGTAGTGCAATGCACACTGAGGACAGAAGAGGCTGTTGGATACCCTAGAACAGGAGTTACCAATGCTTGTTAGATGCCATGTGGGTGCTGGGATTCAAACCTGGGTCTTCTGCAACAACAGTCAGTGTTCTTAACCACCTAGCCATCTCTCCAGTTCCAGGCCCATATTTTTAATGAACATAGATGCAAAGATACTCAATAAAATACTTGCAAACTGTATACAGACCCACATTAAAAAGATCACCACAATCAAGTTGGCTTTATTCCAGAGATGAAGGGATGGCTCAAAGACAAAAAAATACTTAGGAATAAACCTAATCAAAAACATTATAGATCTCTACAATGAAAATTTCAAAACGCTAAAGAAAGAGATAGAGGAAGACACTAGGAGATGGAAAGACCTACCATGCTCATGGATTGGTAGAATCAATACTGTGAAAATGACCATCTTACCAGAAGCAATTTATAAATTCAACGAAGTCCCAATCAAATAGCCATGACATTCTTCACAGAGCTTAACAAAACTATCATAAAATTCATATGGAATTACAAAGGAGCTCAGATAACCAAAACAATCTTGGGAAAAAAGAACAATGCTGGGGATCACCATACCAGATCTCAGATTATATTACAGAGCTATAGTTATAAATACAGCACGGTACTGGCACAAAAATGGACACACAGATCAATGGAACACAATAGAAGACCCAAGTGTGTGTTCATATAATATCAGTAACCTGATATTCTACAAAAGTGCTAAGAACACACAATGGAGGAAAGGTAGGCTCTTCAACAAACGGTGTTTGCAAAATTGGACCTCCAACCTACAGAAAAATGAAAGTTGACCATTATCTTTCACCATGTGCAAAAGTTAACTCCAAATGGATCAAAGACCTCAATATAAAACCTGAAACTCAGAAACTGCTAGAAGACAGCATAAGGAGCACCCTCCAAGATTAGGGCATAGGAAAGGATTTTCTAAATCAGAAACCAGCTGCTCAGGTACTAAGGCCAACAATCAATAAGTGGGACTTCATTAAATTACAGTTTCTGTACTGCAAAAGAAACAACTAAGGAAGGGAAGAGGAAACCCACTGAGTGGGAGAAAATCTTCACCAGCTACACATCTAACAGAGGATTAATATCCAGAACATGAAAAGAACTCAAAAAAGAAAGAAATAAGAAGATAAACGACCCAATAAAAAGATAGGTGATTGACCTAAATAGAGAGTTCTCAAACAAAGAAATAAAAATGGCTAAGAAGCACCTTAAAATGTGCTCAACAACCTTAATAATTAGAGAAATGCAAATCAAAACCACCTTAAGATTTCATCTTACTCCAGTCAGACTGACTAAGATCAAGAGAACGAAAGACTACAAATGCTGGAGAGGATGTGGAGAAAGAGGAATGCTCATTCACTACTGCTGGGTATGCAAACTTGTGCAACCACTATGGAAATCAGTGTGGAGAACCCTCAAAAAACTTAAAATGAACCTACCATATGACCCAGTTATATCCCTCCTTGGCATATACCCAAAGGACTCATCATCCTGTAGAGGTACCTGTACATCCATGTTTGTTGCTGCTGTTTTCACAATAGCTAAGAAATGGAAACAACCTAAATGTCCCTCAACTGACAAATGGTTAATAAAAAGGTGGCTCACCTACACAATGGAGCTCTACTCAGCAGTTAGAAAAGACAAAATTATGAAATTTGCAGGTAAATGGATGGAGCTAGAGGGTGTTATACTGAGTGAAGTAGCACTAATGCAGAAAAGCAAGCAACCTACATTTTCTCTCATTTGTGGATTGTAGCACCAATCTCTTATACGTGGGTATATAAATTCTGATGTAACTCCAGGAGCCAGGTAAAGGCAAAGGATACATGGAGGTAAAGGACAAGAAACAACCTGAAAGGGAGATAGTAGGGAATAGATGCCACCTGAGGGAGGTGGAAAAATTGTGAGTAATCCGCAGGGAGGAGAGGAGGGAGGGACATGCAAAGGACTGAAGTGTGGGGGAGCGAGGGAAGTCAGGAGCAGATCCATGGCAGGAGTCGGGAGGTTTTGGGGGAATGGTGGGAACAGTGGGGCACTGAGACTAGGAAAGGAGGGAAGAGGGAGGCCAGATGGGAAAAAAAAGGGTATAGATGAATGAATCTTGGGGGTCTAGGAAACCTAGAAGGAAAAGTGATACCCTAGAAACCCTATAAGAAATGCATGTAGTGTCTGAACATTTTTGCATATGTACACCTGGGAGCTGTTTGGACGGGAACACAGTGCAAGATAGAAGAGACCTCCCTTAGAGTGACAAACATGCCATACAACACTCATCAAAGAAGTTTCTACTGCAGAGCTGCACATCTGGTCAGGCATAGAGAACATACACTTGGGAGATGCCCAGTACTAGGTGACACATCTGAGTCGAATCTCTACAACTAAGGCTCGGGGAATACAGCAGAGTAGAGAGATTCATGCAGTGCCAGAGATGACTCAGTGCCAGGGGTTTGGAAAACAGTGTTGGATTCTCCTGGAACTGGAGTTATGGGCAATTGTTAGTTGCCATGTGGGCACTAGGAATCAAACCCTGGTCTTCTGCAAGAGCAGCCAGTGCTCTTTACTGCTGAGCCATCTCTCCAGACCTCCTATTAGCTTTTCGAAGGAAAGGAATTTAAAAGTCTAAGTGTAGAGATGCAGTGATGGCTCAGTAATTAAGTGCATGTACACACTGCCATGTGTGTCTGTGAATCAAGAAGCACTAAATTGCAAATTGCAAGGAAATTTACTGGTCCTTGTCATCTGTTCAAAAGGGTTACCATACTTACACATCATTATGGCCTTTTAGAAGCCATATGTGTGTCCCTGGATCACTCAATAGCATACTTGCAAGAGACCTTGTGTTGAAAAGTTGGTGATTACACACCATTTGGAACTATAATACACAGCAGAGCTATGAGGAGTTTCTCCCCAATCTCTCCCCCCTCTCTGTGTATGTGTGTGTGCATTTGTGTGTGTGTGTGTGTGTGTGTGTGTGTGTGTATAAAGACATTTAAGCAATGGCGTTAGAAGAGGGACTGCATGCATTTTGTCCAAGCCAACCTTCATCATAGCGATTACAGTGAAAGCAGTAAGCAATGATAGGAGGTAAAATGTGCCATCTATAATTTTTCATTTAAAAGGAATATCGGGGTAAGCTTCCTGTAAATTTCCTCTGTGGAACTCTGAAAACTGAACTCAGAAGACAGGATATTCAAAGTCCTATTTAGCTTCAGGATTTATTTCTGTTTCCATGGTAATTCTGCCACATAAAACTGCATTACTCCTCCTGGTAAGATGCCTTCCGTTTGTCATGTAGACCCGTAACCCAAATGGTGCCTGCCTACAAAGTCTAAGTCCAGACCTAAATGTGCAGCAAACTGGCGAATATATTTATTTTAAATGCATAGTGTCGCTACATTTTAATAACAATGGCATTCTTATTTGGCATTTTATTTGCTACATCAATTCTAAAGTCCTATTTTATTAGGTAGTATGGCCCTTCTGAGTACAACTGTACTGGTGCTGTGGAAGTCAATAAAAGCAATAAATTAAATGTACCAGTCAGTCATTTTTCCTTGGCTCAGATCTACAAATCCCTGTGTAGCCCTGTCAGCACTGAAAACCCTCTGCTGATGTCCTGTGCTTATGTTACTGTTAAAAATAAGAGAATGAAATGCTCCTAGATGGGAGAGTGGCTCCAGAGCAATCTGAACCCATACTATTATGAAGGAATGCTAGCTATAGGTTATCGATATGCTGCTAGATGCCCATTGCAGTGAATTCTCACACTTTTCCATTCTACTATAAACCCCTGTCAGAAGTCTATCTGATCACTCACGAGTCACGTAGCTCAGAATCATAGCTTTAGAGCCAAAAGGATATCATTGTGAGTGATGTAAGTCACAATCACAGTTTTTGAGTTAATGGAAATCTTGGGGTCTATATGTTACATTTGATTCCTTGAAAAGAAAGGAAGGAGTGGTTCATGTAAGGTCAAACAGACAGAGGCAAAGCTTAAAGGAAGTTCCAGGGTTTTGCTTCCATTGAGCAATTGCCAGAGTAGATTTTACTCCCGAGGAGAAAAACATGTGTTATTACATTAGAGATGTTTTCTAAGCGTCGTAACTAAGCTTTGAGGCTGTTAATATATCGTTTTAATCAGCTGAATTGAACTGTGTATTAGCAGGAGTTGTTGGAATATTGCTCATTTATGATGAGTTTAATTGTATAGAGCAATTATATGTATTAAACCCTAAAGGAAAGTAATTGTGTTTATTAAATTCTAAAAGAGGTTAAGTTTCCTGTTTAGAAGTTGATACTTTGGGAAATAATTTATGTGACTAAATGCTTGCATAGTACTGGCAATGAGTGTATATAATATGCATGAATTAATTGTGTTACATGTAGAAAGCAATGAAACTAGTCCAGATCGCTGATAGGACACTCAGAATGACTCAGAGTAATCACAGCCTGACAGCCACTTGACCAGATTCACAAAGCTTACATGTAGAAGTTTATCTAATGACATAGTCAATCCTTTAACTGGTTTCTTGCCAACTCACTTTTCTTGGAGATCAGAAGGTACCCTTTCTTCAGTCAAGGGAAGTGCCACCCTAGAAGTAGTCCTACCACCATGGCTCCTTCCTCTGCTCTCCCACTCTTCTGGAACAAGTATGGGTATCTAGAGATGTTAGGCAGCCTTATGAATCAGTTCAATACAATCAACATCATTTTAAAGGACATCATATGGATAAGGCAAAAGTCTATATAATCTGGTAATATTTAAAACTGAAACTCACTTCATAAAAGAGCATTCACAACCCCCAAGCAATGGATATATACCGGGAGCCAACTATGTTCTTGAACTTGCCCTACCTACTTGTCA
>NW_008357033.1:102795-108999 GCF_000622305.1 Nannospalax galili | reverse complement strand
TATATATATATATAGAGAGAGAGAGAGAGAGAGAGAACTTACTGCCTTTGATCCAAAGAGCTCCCTTTGACATCCCACTGTCAAATTTGTCAAATTTGGCTGAGATATTTCTACTCTTACCAGAGAATTCATAAAGCTAAGAAACAAAACTTCCAAGGGTAATATAAAAACCAAGGAAAGATGGAAAATATTTCCACCTAAATTCAATCAAGAAATCATATTTGGTACTGGAGAGATGGTTCAGTGGTTAAGAGCACTGGCAGAGGACCTGGGTTCAATTTCCAGCAGGTACATGGCAGCTGACAGCCATCTGTAACCCCAGTTCCAAGGAATCTGATGCTCTCTTCTGATCTCTGTGGGCATTTCACAACAGGGGTGCACTTAAATTCATGCAGGCAATACATGTATCACATTAAATAAAAACAATAAATAAAAAAAGTTTTATAAATAAACAATATTTTCAGGACAGCTCCTCATGGGTGCTCAGTTATTTAGCAACTTACATAATGTACAGTTGTCAGTGGTTATGTATCTGGAATTGTCAAACTTAAGGATCAACATAGTGGCTTACAGGTATTAGCAACTGGACTTGGGAAATACCAATGTGTAAATTTCAACACGTTTGCCATTCTGAGAGCGTTTTACAATGCTCTGAGATACATCTGACTTTGTACATTGGCAGAACAGAGCAGTGCAATTAGTGATTCGGTTTATCTGATGTTTTAACTATGTTGTTAAGCTTTATCTAAGCAGGAAAACATTTGGAAACCAACTAATCACTGACAATTCCCTACAAAGCACGGATCAACAGGTGATTTTTCAGTGGCTACATGAACTCCTCCTATGATACATAACTTACAAATTCCAGATAATGAGTCACAATTACTGCAATGTTTATGTTGAGATTAAAGAACTTCAGATAGTTCTCTATAGATAAGACCATCTTTAATAACTCAGAATTTCTTCATGATCTCCTACTCTAATTTTAGATAGTGACAGTAATTTTGACTTCTCTAAGTGATCTTTGCTCACAGCTAAAACAATTCTAGTGGCTCAGGGTCTTTTATGGAAATAGGGGGTATTTACTAGAGAAAGCTTCAACATTAAGATCTGATTTTTCTCTTCTCTTTCCTAATTTGTACTTTTGGGCTATAGTATTAGTTTGTTTAAGTAACAGGCTTATTACCTTTAGTTCACTTATGTCAATAAATACTCTCCATTTTTTGGTGACTTATGCATGCACATTTTAAAAAGACCAGCTCTTTTCTCACTGAGTTCACAGTGTTGGTGATATAAAATCCTTTATTCACTCATCCATTCCTCATTCACCCATATCTTCTTTCATTCAAGACTTAATGTCTGCAATTGTAACCAGGATTGAGAAAGCACAAAGGTTTCATCATGAACAAGATAGAGCAGGTCACTTCCTAACAAAATTTACATGTATGTAACTACAGAATGAACAAAGCACTATAGACCTAGAAAAACATAAGCCCATTATTACTAAAGAGAAAGACATAAGATAATGGAAAGAGATGAAGAAACAACTACAGTGTGAAGAACTATAGATCTTCAGCAGAGGTGGGCTTGTTTGCTAGTAACAGCTTTAAAGCATCAGGGAGCATTTACATTGTATGCGCAGCACCTTGTTAGGCAATGTTTTTAAGAAATCAAAGGATTTGTGTAATGCTCTTAAGGGAGCAGCAGAATCAACCCACCTCAATTTTATATGCAACTTCAGAATTTGTAAAAATTTTAAATGTATAACAATAATATATACTTAGACTATGTTGAGGAAGACTAAAATACTTCTATGCCTCTCACTAATATGCCACGAGAAATAACATCAAGTGATTCTTCTCATACTTGTATGGATGTAACAGGAGAGTATACTGGCATGACATTGTAAGTAGGAAACTAGAAACCTCAAAGATGTTAAATATCATTGTCCACTCAGAACGTGGAGAGCCTTCAAACTCATAATTTTTCTTTAATTTTTTAAATATATATGATTATCTAGTCAAATCAAATGAGACTCATTTTTAATTCAGAGACATGTCACTTAACCAAGAATGAATTGGGAACATTTGAAAAGTGAACGCAATTAACTGGCTTCAAATACATACAGGAATTGTCTTGCAAGTACACGTTCTTACTGAAAAAGACACTGTTGAAAAGCATCCATACTATACTCTGAGCTGAGTTTCACACGTGGTTACCCTGAAGTTACATGTCAGAGAAAATATTTAGGACACAGTTGCAGGACTGCATCACGATATTTTAAACTTCAGTTTTCATAGTTGGAAAATCTGTACTTTTGAACATATTTATCATGTGCAATCAGAGGTCACAGGTATTGTTTTTCCCCTTGAAAAACAAAATATGTAAATTGCCTGGAGCAATTCATTTTAAGACTTAATTCCACAAAAATTATTTAGCATCTGTTGATGGAAAGAGATCAACAGGTCCAGGAAGATAGAAAATTTCCTGTAGCTTCAGTTAGCTAAACCTTTAAATATTTACATTTTTCAATGTAGAGGGCACAAAAACAAGTTAAAGTTTACAAAAGCATTTACTGATCACCTGCTGAATTTATAACTTGCTTTTATCACTTTGTCCATTCTTCCAGAAGTTAATTGAATTAAAAATGCATAGTTCATGAGAAATATCCAAGGATAAGTCAATACCAGCAAATACATGTTATTAGAGGAAAATTATGCTTCTCAATTTAGATTTATGCATTTTTGTTTTATGTGTATGCGTGAATTGCCTTCATGTATGTATGTGTACCACCTGAAGCAGTAGTGCCCTTGGAGGCCAGAAGACATTGAATGCCCTGAAACTGGAGGCACAGACCATTGTAAGCCATCATGTATGTGCTAGGTACAGGAACCGGGTCCTCTGCAAGAGCAGCAAGTGCTCTTAACTGCTGAACCACTTCCAGCCCCTTACTTCTTTTTTAACAAAAAAGATGAAGTGAGCATGTTCCTTAAAGACTACACTGTCAGTGGTGGAGAAATGCCTTGCGGTTAAGAACACTGAATGTTCTCGCAGAAGACCCAGGTTCGAGCACCCACATGGCACCTAACAACTGTCCACAAGTCCATTTACAGGAGACTCAACAGCCTCTTCTGTCCTCCGCAGGCATTGCATGACATGGGTACACTTACCTGCACACAGGCAATACATGCATACACATAAAAATATAAAAATAATAAATAAAATATTTAAAGACTGGACAGTCACTTTGGATTCTGTTCAATGATTAAAATGCATATTGGGCTGAAGTGAAGAAAAGAATCCAGAAAAGGTGACATATGATTATATCTGGGGGAGCAATTGCAGCTGCCACTGAAAATCAGCCTAATTCTAGAAACATTAATTCATCAACTACCATGTGGTCAGCACTGCATTTACAACTGGAAATATAAAGTTTCTAATCTCAGGAATTTGAATTCTTCTTTAAATTAAAGAATTTAAAACAGGACTTTAAACATGGTAACAAATTACATGACTGAAGTTACCTTAAAAAACCAAATATGACTAGTTTCAGATGCCCTTAAAGGGCTGAAATTTTAACCAGACAAAATGGAAACTGAAACCCAAATTAAACACGAGAAACAAAGGTTTAGAGATAAAGAACACATGGAATATTTACATACCTGTGTGTTGTATAAGACTGTTAAGCAAAGGGAATGTAAAGCCTAGGATGTTAGAAGTTGAGTCTGTAGATGTAGGATGGAGCTCAGTTATATAGGATTGGGAACTTAAAATGAGCTCTTTACCTGCATGTATATAAGTGCATCAATTTTGTGCACTTCCCACAGAGGCATGAAGAGGACATTGGAACCTCTGGAAATGGAATTATGGGCAGTTGTTAGCCTCTATATAGGTACTGGGAGCCAAACCTGGTCCTCTGAAAGAGCAACCAGTGTTCTTAATCTCTAGACCATCTCTCCAGTTCTGGATTGAGTATAATTGATGTAGGACGCACATAGTTCCTATAGAAAGTTTCAAATCATTTTACAAAGGAAATCATTTGTTCATTAATGAAAAGCAATGTTTCCATATAATGTATACACTATGTAGACAACATAGTCGCAGAACCACAAGCATTCTTAGATTTTGAAATGTTGAGAAGGAAGAGAATGGAAGGCTTTTAAAACCTATGGCAGAGACAGACGTAGGAACTGAATAGACTGATGCCAGATGGACCAGCTTAAATTATAAGCTGTACATAGATGTACAAGAATGCAGCAGATAAATGCTAAAAATATAACAAATTGCATAGGGACCCCCCCAAAAAAACCCTGCTGACTTTTTTCCAAATCCCAGAAAGCACACAAGTGGGCACTTTTAAACTAAGATACTCCCCATTTTTGGAGTGTCAGCATTATTCAATTTTAACAACTCCTTCATATATAAAAGAGGATAATCATGGCTTCTCTCATAGGGCGTTAGGAGAACTGATGAGGATAACATATGTAGAGAATGTTGAGAGGTCCGTCAATGCTGTGACACCAATATTCCTATCATTATTCATGTTTTCATAGGCCTGTTCTGTACTTTTATGCCTTTCCGCAGCTGCACTGAATTAATTTGTACAATGTTTTTGTTTTATCACAAAGGAAGCCCTATAACATTTGTAACTTGTAGCATGGGCTATGTTTGTGCATATTTAAGTAACAGTGAATAAAAATTAATCAACCCCAAATCTTCACTGTGCTCTTTGCCATAAGGGACTGTGTTTATCCCTTGACCTTAAGCTCCTCGAAAACAAAAATGTACTTTAGTTAGTTCTGTGTGCATTTCTGGTACTTAATTGATTTCGTAATGCATAATACATGTTTATGGAAAGGGAAAGGGCAAAGAGGGAAGATGGTAAAGAATCTCAGAATATATCTCAGTGTTAAAATGCATACCACCTTCACAGCACACTGTAATGTAAGAAGGGAAAACTGCAAGCTGAAAACTGCAGCACCTTAGCAACACAAGGGGAAATTGCAGATGCTTTGTAATTTTAAACATTAGTTATCAAAATAACCAGAATCACTTTTCTGAAAACCATTTATAATACATAAATTTAAACTGAGAAATCTAAATTTATTTATAATACTACTTTAAAATGGAAAAAAAATAGAATCAATGTGTTTTAGTTATCTGAAGTAAAGAAATACCAAGACGGAACGTTATTTGTGGAAGGGTGGAACATGTACCATTTTCCCCATTTTCTAATGTAGTCAACTAAAATTTCTGTCTATTACTTGAAAAATAAATGTAGCTCTCTATGGTGGAGCACAAAGACACTAGCTAAGGAACTAGTTACTGAATGGGAAACATAGTGGATTTTCCTGTTTTGTTTTAATTTTGCCTCAATCATGTCAGACTAGTGCAACGTGGAAATAACAATGAGCACAGATAAGAAATGTCCAGTGAAAGCCTTCTCACTTTCACCAAGTATCTGGAAAGGGGCAGCCTGTGGCAGAAGCTTTTAGACAA
The DNA here is from genome assembly GCF_000622305.1 of Nannospalax galili. Lineage (NCBI taxonomy): Eukaryota > Metazoa > Chordata > Mammalia > Rodentia > Spalacidae > Nannospalax > Nannospalax galili. The sequence continues at coordinate 103,500 of NW_008357033.1, read as the reverse complement.
TAAACATACTACTCCAGCCAATCTGTGACCCTCAGAAAAATCTGTGACCCCCATAACTGTGAATCAAAGGTTAATTAGGGAACCTAGACTGCACTCTTGTGGGTATATGTCACTTCCAAACCAAGCTAAGGTCAAATGGGAAGCTGGGACCTTCATCCCTCCTAGCAGTAACTAGGTCCCTATGATAATTGGTTAGAATTAATTGTATTAATTGTCAACGTGACAGAATCTAGAATTATCTGGGATACAAGCTTTGGGCACACCTCCAGGGGATATTCTTTATTGCTTTAACTGAAGTGGGAAGACTTGCCAGCTGTGTGGGTGGCACCTTTCCCTGGATGGGCTCCTAGACTGTGCAAGTGGAGAAGGGGAGATGAGCAGCAACATGCCTCCATTGCTCTCTATTTGATGGAGGATGCAATATGAACAGCTGCTTTAAGCTCCTATCAACTTTGCTTCCCCATCATGACCAGCCACATGTCAAAGTCCAACCCATAGTAAATCTTTCCTTCCCTAAGTTGCTTTTGTTGGGGTACTTTTCATCACAACAGGAACCTACTTAAAACAGTCTTCTTACCCGGCATGGTGGCGCACGCCTGTAGTTCCAGTACTCGGGAGGCAGAGGCAGGTGGATCTTTGTGAGTTCAAGGCCAGCCTGGTCTACACAGTGAGTTCCAGGACAGTTGGGGCTACAGGGAGACCCTG
>NW_008357033.1:92855-102638 GCF_000622305.1 Nannospalax galili | reverse complement strand
GAGTTGGGCGTGGTGGTGCACACCTTTAATCCCAGCACTCGGGAGGCAGAGGCAAGCAGATCTTTGTGAGTTCAAGGCCAGCTTGGTCTCCATAGTGAATCCAGGATAGCTGGGGCTACAAGGAGACCCTGTCTCAAACCAAAAAACAAAACAACAACAACAACAACAAAAAAGTCTTCTCCTCTTGACTGCTAGGATGCTGGTAAAGGGGGGGCTGATGGAGTCAGACTTTCACTCACTCCCAAGAAGAAAAAGAAGCCCCACATTCTTGTTGATATCAAAAGTGGTTGAGTATCTACTCAGCCATGAGAAGCTAGACTGAATAGGGAAGCCGCAAGGAGGAACTTGTCCTCCCCCTGTCAGGGCAATGACAGGACAAAGCTAAGCAAAAATGTTAGAATAAAATTTATTGTCTCAAAATGCAGTATTACCACTAAGATCACAGAGATGGTAGTATTGGGAGAGGAAGCAGTCAAAAGAATGTAAGCATTTCACCCTCATTTGATCAGGCTAACAGACTTGTTATGAGCAAGCTTGTGAAAAGGTCTTGAAAAGAGAGACACAAACATCAGAGAGAGGCCTTAACAAAATTTTTTAAATAAAATATAGAAATAAATCACAAGATGGCAGGACCAAAAAGATACACAAAACAAAGAAAACAAACTCTAAAGAAATGGCAGATGTAAGTTGCAATAAATTAAAGAGAATCAGCAAATCCTATGAACAAGTGTACATTGGTAAACTTAGCGATCTATGTGGAACTATTAAATTCTGTGAAAAACACAGATGATATCACTTAACCTATTTTAGTTAATTAAAACAAAATGATGATTAAAATGGTCCTAACAACTATTAATAAAAATAAATATTTAACATAAAGTTTCCCCAAATAGAAACATTTAAAGTTAGCTACTTTCCTTAGCAATTCTATTAAATGTTGAGAGAAAAACCAGCACCAAATATATACAATCTCTTCCAGGTAACAAGGAAAAGAAATATATTTCAAATTGCTTTATTCTGTAAAGAGTGCTCAGATACTAATGTCAGTTAAGGATTGTACCAAAACAATATCTAACCTACATATATACTTTTCTAAGAGGTTGAAATACACATCTCTAACAAAATATTAGCAAATAATATTCAATAATATATAAATAATTTTAGGTGGGCATGGTTTTATACACTTCTAGTCACAATATTCAGGAAGCTGAGGCAGGGAGATCATAATTTTGAGTCCATCCTTAGCAACACAGGGAAAGCCTATCTCAAAACAAAAGTTCCACATCATGATTATTCAAATGCAAGACAAATATTTGTCAATGAAATCCACTGTATTGACCAGCTAAATAGGAATCACATGGCTATATCAATTATAAAAATTATTTAACCACATTTTATACCCAGTCATGATTGAAATTCTTAGGAAAACAGGTGGGAAATGGTTATCCAGTCCCAAGTGGTTAGCCACAAATTCATGTACAGATGACCAATACTAAATGTATTCAGTACAGTATGTATATAATATAGGTGTGTGTGTGTGAGCATTAATCAAGGTCACAAAGTTGAGAAGGGATGCAAGAATGTGGGAGGAGCTGGAGGAAGGAGAGGGAAGGGTGGGTATTGTAAATACTCGGCTCATGTATAACACTGTAAAAAAAGAAGAAACTTAAATAAACAAAACATATCATAAATATTAAACCTCCCCAAACATGTCTAGAATCAGAAAGCAAGTTTATGAAAGTTGCATAATATAAGAAAAATGTGGAGAAATTTAAAATGTTTACATATACTACAATGAACATGGCCCCACAATTTAATAAAAATTCATTTTCTGGAATAAATCCCTTAAAGAAGGTCAACTCTCTCACCCAACAGTGATCAGTTGCCAATAGTGCTCCAGCTAAGGTTGCAGCCTGCTGCCCGTTTCCCTTATTCTATGCTGGATTTTTGTCTGATTGAGTCAGCATGACTTTTGTTCATGATGTTACCATTATTACAAGTTCATATGAACAAGTTCCCAGTGGCCTGAAAACCTCTGTTTCCTTATGTTCATGTACCATCCTTGTTCTTACAATCTCTCTGCCCCCTCTTTCACAATGTTCCCTGAACCATGGATGGGTGAGGTTTAATATAAGAGTCCTATTCAAGGACAAACACCCTGCAGTTTCTTTTTCTCTTAAACTTACTCATTTGTGGCCTTCTGTGTGCACAACACTTTGTCCTATGAGGAATCTTCTCTGGTGATAGTTGAGAAATGTATCAGTATTCTCTCTATCCCCTGTTCCACTATGTTTCATGAGCCTTCCACTGTAGATGTGTCATTTAAGGCTGTGCATCTCTCAGACATATATTATTCTGCATGTGACCAGTTGTGTAACTGTAATAGCCTCCATTTGCTGCAAAAAGAACCTTTGGTGAGTGGTGTATTGTATACTTGTTTGTAAATATAAGGATCCATATTCAGCATACAGTAAGAAATTTCATTTGTTTAGATATCACATGTGGTAAGGTTTTTTCTAGGATCTATGATCTCTCAAGTCATGTGTATTTGGCTGTTTACAGTGTCACCCATGAGTTCCTTCCCATTGAGTTAACTTTGATTCCAATTAGACAGTTCTTTATTACCCCCTAGATAAAATTGTCACTACTGCACCAATAGGGATAGTTTGCTATGCCAGTCATTGTCATTATTAGGCATTAGAGCTGGGTTGGACCGTTCATTGATTTTAGTTCCTTAGCAGTTTACTTAGTATCTTCTAGAACTATGAGAACTAGTCTTCAGGGATAAGGCTTTCAGGCCAGTTCCAGCTCCATTGCTCCAAGTCCTGTGTCCAAAGTATGTCCTGTCTTCAGTAATGGAGTCTTACCTTCAAGTTTGGGGAGATAATCAAGGACTCTATCAATAGCCTATGTTATTTTGGGATTCTCTTGGACTAGCCTGATCAACAACTCAAATGGAGATTTCTCCTATCTGGCACTGTGTTTCTTGTTATGAGCACTCATGTTCAGATATTGTATTTTTCCGGGGGTGGTGAGTTAATACATTTCCCTCTGGCTTTTTGCACCACTTAATCTTTATTTATTTCTCCATTCTTACTCCCTGTCTAATCTCCCACCTATTCCCCAGGTTAAGTACCCCCATTTTTCCCATTTCCCCTTGATACTCTCTGTCTAATATTATCCCCCCTTTCTTGTGTTCCTTCTTCCCCTTTACACCAATGGTTCCTTGTATGTCCTTCCCTCAAACCTTCCCAGGTGAATACACCTATTTTCCCCTTTGCAATATCTGTTTCCCATACCCCCTTTCTCAACCTCTTTATTTCCCTTTACCTGTGTTCTTCCTTTCCATTTTCTTAGCTCCTGCTGTTACATCAGGATATATACTCACATATAAGAGTTTGGTGGTATAATCCAAAAAGGAGGGAGAAAATATGTTTCTTGCTTTTCTAAGTCTGCATTACTTCACCTAGCATTAAAATTTATTTTTTAAATTATTTATTTAATAACCATATAATTAGAAGAAGCATTTTATTACAACAGCAATGACATACTCAATAACAATTTCCAGAGCTAAGATGCATCTCTTTCAAAATTGGCTGTAAATTTTTAGGTTTACAGTTGAATTGATACTGCTATACAATATTGGACTCCATATAACCCCTATAAGACATAAAATTAAATGAGGTTTTAAACGTTAAAAAGATCTCCATTTCATTATTAAAATACAGTTACATACAGAAAAATTTATTTTTAATACAATTGACACTACTATGCACATGTGTTTCTAATCTCTATTTATCTGATTATTACTAATCACAGTCAGTTATTTTCTGAGCTCCTTGGCATCTGAGCGTGGATATAAAGTCATTAAGTATGCCAGGGGTTTGAAACAGCGACCCTGCCCCCACCGTGAGATGAGGATTGGGGATGAGTAAGCACGCTGTTCACCAGCCCACGCCGCCCCCATTACCTGGGGACACTCAGACAACGGGGAGTCTTAGTCAGGCAGTGACTCATTTATTGCAAGTGTTCCAAAGCTTATAAAGGCACCTGGAACTCCCCCCTCTGCCCCTGAGGGTGTATCTTAAGGATGGTCATGTGCTGGTCATGCACTCCTCAGCAGTGCGGAAGTATTCTTCAGACTTTCAAAGCAAGCCAGGTGCGCCCCCAGTATCTGAGCATGCATATAAATAAAGTCATCAGGTAGATTTCAATGGTAATGTTTTTCACATCTACTAATTATAAAGGAGCAAATTTTTATGTTTTGGAGAATTATTATTATTTTTTTTTTCTTTATTTATACACCCACTTTCCAGGTAGCACCCTCCCATAGCCTCCCTCCCCTCACTAGAGCCCTTATACTCTGATATCCCTGTAACTGTCTGCTGTGTTGTCAGCACCCCAGCCATTCCCCACTACTTGCCCTTCTGGTGAATCTAGTCAGCCTATCTAGAGGTCTTTGTTTTAGGAGGGTCAGCTGTTCTTCATCTAGTGGTGATCAGTTGTCTATATTCCTTTGGAAAAGATTGGTGTCTGCTGTTCAATTTCCGGGTTCTCTGCTGGGTTACTATCTGGGAATCCCTTTGGCCCCCTAGCCATCAACTCAAAAGAAGGTATTGCTTGTCTAACATGGTTGCTTGTTATGTAGCCTTTAGCTATGCATGTGGACTCTTAAGAAATTTTATTGGCCCCTTTAATCTTTGGTTATACTTTCCTTTTGGGTGTTTAAGGCCATACAGTTAAGGTCATTTGAGGACCTGTACCTTAGGGGTCACATGGGCTTGGGAGGAGCCCCTGGCTCTTTTCTTTTACCACTTCCACCTATGTGAAGATAAGTCAAAGGTCCCACTTGACCATGGTTGGCTTTGCTTGGAAGCATGGAGGAAATGATTCCTCTGTGTGACCCTACTCTTTGTAGACTGGACACTGGTTCAAGTCCATCTGGTGGGGTCTCCTCAGCCTCCTTGTTCAAGAGGACAGGTGACCCACTACCATTATAGGTCATTTTGAGAGATGCTCATAGTCCCCTGGAACTAGTCGACCTAGGAGGGCAAGGAGCAAAAAGTGTCCTTTATGTCCCTCTGACCAAATTATTATAGGCCTCAAAGTATGTCTGTTAAACACCCAAGAAGGTTAGTTCCACCAGCCTGGTATTTTTAATAACTGTGTGTCATGTAGCAATTTCTTACTTCATCCATTTACCTGTAAATTTCTTAATTGTGTCTTTCCTTATGGTGAATAGAACTCCATTGTGTAAATATACCACATTTTCAGTACTCATTCATCATTGAGAAACTATTAGGTTATTTCCTTTTCTTAACTATTGTGAGAAAAGCAGCAACAAACATGAATATACAGGTATCCCTATAGTAGGATGAGTCCTTTGGGAACATACCAAGATGTGGTATAACAGATAATATGGTGGATTCAGTTTTAGTTTTTTAAGAGTCCACACTACATTCCATAGTAGTTGCACGAGGTTGTATTCCCACCAGCAGTGAATGAGCACTCATTCTTCTTTCTCCACATCTGCATCAGTATTTGGTGTTCTTTGTTCTCTTGACCTTAGCCAATCTGACTGAGCTAAGAAGAAATATTAACTTGGTTTTGATCTGAATTTCTCTAATTACTAAGAATGTTGAACATTTTTTTAAGGTGATTAAATGCAATGCCACTCAAAATTCCCATGGCTTTCTTCACAAAATTAGAAGAAAATGTCCTAAAATTCATATGGAATTGCCATAGACCCTGGATAGCCAAAGCAGCCATGGGCAAAATGAGCAATACCGGGAGGAGCACCACAGCAGATTTCAGATTATATTACAGAGCTATAGTCATAAAAATAGCATGGTACTAGCGAAAAAGTGACACATAGATCAATGAAACACAATTAAAGACCAAACTATTGGTGCATGCAATTTCAGGCACATGACATTTGACAAAGATGCCAAGAACACACAATGGACTCAAGACAACATCTTTAACAAATTGTGCTGGCCAAACTGGATCTCTATCAGCAGAAGAATGTAACTGGATCCTTACCTTTCACCCTGCACAAAAGTCAACTCCAAATGCATCAAAGACCTCAGTATTAAACCTGACACTCTCAGACTCTCAGACACTCTCAGACTGCTAGAAGAAAACATAGGTAGTACCCTTCCTTCCATATCTGTGGGACCTACATCCATGGAGTCAATTAACAGAGGAAGGAAAATATTTGACTGGAAATAATTCAGTCTCTACTACTTTCAAAAATTTCTTCCTCATTATCCCCTAGCTACACTTACTTTGTTAAAGCATGTTGATATAAGAGAGACTCCTCATGCCGTAAGTCAATATGCACCCTGTCTTCAGCACTAAATCATTTCTATGACATACATAACCAAAGTTAATGCCTCTGGAGAGTTGACTAATGGCAGAAATGATGGAAGATGGATTCCTACGAAAACTTTCAAGGAACTGCTGCTTCTTCAGGACAAGAATAAGAAGAAAATTAATGTTTCAAACTCTGAGAAGCATAAATAAGAAGGAACTATACCAATCATGCAATGTACAGAATAGATGTCCTCTTTCAATTATGATACAGGGGCAGTAGAGGAGAATACAATGCCAAGATGATTTTACTACTGTAAGACTGGCAATCAGCAATGACAAAGCATGCAAAGCAGCAGGGGTGTATTGTAGTTAAGTGAAAAGAACTAACCCAACACAAATTCATTACTTTTATTTGGGGGTAACTTTAAAAAATCTTAAATGAGTTTCACAAGTACCATGAAATGGTAATAACAAGAATAATCAGAACCATCACGAGTTATTGGTGACTGCCATGGGGAATGCTATTGAGTGCTTCCTTTACATTTCAGAATTCCTTGGTCGTATACCAAGAATTGGGAATCCTGAACAGTATGCCTAAGGCCATTCAGCAAGTGATTAACTTCAGGTTCAACATTTTTGATGCTAGTCCCCCTGCCCCTGCGTCTTAAAGATTATATTCTTAACCTAAGTACAATATAATTTTACTTAGTTCATAACTTTCAAACAGTTAAATAATGAGGACTAATAATTTTACTGTATCTCACATAAATCATTATATATCTTAAAATAGACTTTCCTCTGTAATATTTATACTCTCAAATAACCAAACTTGAGTGATAATAATATGTTTTAACAATCAGCAATTAAAGAATAGCTATTTTTTGTAAAACATATATTGCTATCTCTCAGTTTAAAATAGTTATCATCTTCTAAATTTCTGTAACATTCTATTTTTTTGTGATGGTATTTATAATATTAAACCATGAATTATGATTAATGTTCACATATTATCGTCTGTGGATTTTTTTGTTTCTTTTCTTCTTTGAATTTTAAAATTTATCGTGTGTGTGTGTGTGTGTGTGTGTGTGTGCGTGCACGTGCACTTGTTTTGCAGGTGCACAACCTTGTGTGTGCATAGAGACCAGAGGAGAATGTCTGCTGTTTTGATCTTTCACTATTTGCTTTCTTTCTTTAAGGCAGGGTCTGTCACTGACACTGGAGCTAGGCTGGTGGTCAGCAAGCCCCACTAACCCTCCTGTTGCTGCCCCCCAAAACCCTGGTATTACAAAACCACATTCATATTTATACATGTGTACTGAGGATTTAAACACAGGTTCTCATGTGTGCACAGCAAGTGATCTGACCAATTGAGTCATCACCACAGCCCCAAGACCACACACACACAAACACACACACACACATTATATATATGAATAATTATATCTTTTTACTGAACTTTTGCAATTTTTATACAATATATTTTGATAGTATTTAGATTGCTCTCCTAGCCACACCTCCTTCTACTACCTCTGCCCAATTTAATATACTTTCTTGTGTATATGACACGGCCTTATGGAATTGGATTTGTGTCTCCAAATATCCTTCAGTGTGGGTCCATCCATTGGGACCACCAAGAGTCCCAACCCTGTAAGTCACTGTCTCACCCTCTCCTAGCAGTCAACAGTTTCCAAAAGTTCCTTAGGTTGGGCTGAGATTTCTTACGCACTTCCCCAAGTCTACATTGGAATTTGGTCTGGTGTGAGCTTGCATATGTTGAATTTTTAATACAGAGCTTCACAATTTCTATCACACTAAGCTCAAAAGTATTACCAATGGTCAATAGACAATGGATAATTGAAGTTACTTTCTTTGATGTTCACAATTATATTTAATCATAATCTATTAAGGAAATACAAAATTTCACTTAATATTCTAAACTGAAAAATGGACAAAATGATTCAGCTAATAGAAAGGGTGACAGCAAGGTTTGTACTTGAGATTTTGTTTTCAGAGAACTTTTGAGAAATATTTTTGGGTTGCAGACTGTGATTTATTACTGATTTAAGTCTGCTTTTTACTCATAAACATTCCTCACCCAGCTAACTTTGTGATTAAAATTTTAAGTGGGTTCAATTATTGAAATAAAGAAGTATTTTGACACTTTTCTACACAGGGCAGCAAACTATCATAGAAAATATGTTGAAATGTATCAAAAAAAGTGATAGAATCAATATCTCACAAGTCATTAAGGTTGCTAGTCTTAGAAGTAAAAGAGTGCCTTTCTCTAATATCAGCAATTATATAGGTGGAGAGGTTCTTTACACCTTTATTTCATGAAATATTGTCTTATTTTACACAGTCTATTGTTGATATGTCCACTGGTATACTTCTGACATTGCTAGTAGGAGCTAATATTTATTAGAAGCAGGGTTAAAAGAAAATCAGGTGAATTTTAGAAAATCTACCTGAGACAGACTTTAAAGAATGTTCTACTTTGCTTTTGTATTGTTGTGATAAAATACTGACCAAAACCAACTTGAAGAGAAAAGGCTTTATTTGGCTTAGACTTCCACAACACGGTCCATCCCTAAGGGAGGTCATGGTTGGTACTGCAGTAGAGACTAGAGGGGAATGCTACTTACCGTCTTGTTTCAGTGAATTACTTCACTCTTATTCTCATACAATACAAAAGTTCCAAAAATGCTTCCATAGTTCTTCACCCAAACAACACAGTCATGTCCATCACAGCTATACATCACTGTCAGTACCGATTCCTATTCTAGTTTGCTTTTCTAGTGCTGTGACAAATCATGAGTCAAAACCAATATGGAGAGGAAAAAGCTTATTTGGTTTATTCTTTTTTTAAAATTATTTATTCAATAACCACATACTTAGAAGAAGCATTTCATTACAACAGCATTAAAATATTCAATAACAATTTCCTGAGCTAAGATGCATCTCTTTGAACATTGGCTGTAAATTTTTAGGTTCACAGTTGAATTATTACAGTTATACAATATTATTACTCAGTATAAACCCTATAAGACATAAAATTAAATGAGGTTTTAAGCTTTAAAAGAGATTTCCATTTCATTATTATATACATAGTTTAATACAGAAAAATTCATTTTTAATGCAATTAACATTAAGGTGTTTCCACATGTGTTTCTAATCTTTATATATCTGATTATTACTAGTCATAGTTACTTTCTGATCTCCTTGGCATCTGAGCATGGATATAAAGTCATTAGGTAGATTTCAATGGTAGTGTTTTTCACATCTAATTATTAAGGCACAAATTTTTTTGCTTTAAAGGAGAAAGGAACATTTGATCGAGGTTCATTTGGTGCAAGACATCTTTCATATGTTAGTGCATTAATCAGGCATCTCAGCTTACCTGGTGTGAACAGTGTATCTCAACCATTTAAAGAAAGATAATGCATCCTTTTCTGTTCTAAATTATTTCTA